>NC_091951.1:213558909-213682793 GCF_031021105.1 Erythrolamprus reginae | reverse complement strand
CCAGCCAACCAGCCAACCAGCCAGCCAGCCATTGTGATAGCCAGCCAGCCATTGTGACAGCCAGCCAGCCATTGTGACAGCCAGCCAGCCAGCCAGCCTAGCCAGCAAGCCCGGCCCAGCCAGCCCGGCCCAGCCAGCCAGGCCCAGCCAACCAGCCAGCCAGCCATTGTGACAGCCAGCCAGCCATTGTGACAGCCAGCCAGCCATTGTGACAGCCAGCCAGCCAGCCAGCCAGCCCAGCCAGCAAGCCCGGCCCAGCCAGCCCGGCCCTGCCAGCCAGCCAGCCAGCCCCGCCAGCCATTGTGACTTACAGCCAGCCATTGTGACAGCCAGCCAGCCCATGTTCAACCCAGCCAGCCAGCCCAGCCAGCAAGCACAGCCCAGCCAGCCCGGCCCAGCCAGCCAGGCCCAGCCAGCCAGGCCCAGCCTGGCCCAGCCAGCGCAGCCCAGCCAGGCCCAGCCCAGCCAGGCCCGGCCAGTTCCGAGTTCAGAATTCCAAGTTCCGAATTCCGTGTTCCAAATTCCGAGTTCCGAATTCTGAGTTCCGAATTCCGAGTTCGGAATTCCGAGTTCAACATTCCAAATTCCAAATTCTGAGTTCGGAATTCCAAGTTTGGAATTCCGAGTTCCGAGTTCAGAATTCCAAGTTCAGAATTCCGAGTTCAGAATTCCGAGTTCAGAATTCCGAGTTCAGAATTCCGAGTTCAGAATTCCAAATTCCGAGTTCCGAGTTCCGAATTACGAGTTCCAAATTACGAGTTCCGAGTTCAGAAGCCAGCCAGTCCCAGCCAGCCAGTCCCAGCCAGGCCCAGACAGCCCAGCCCAGCCCAGCCAGGCCCAGCCAGCCCAGCCCAGCCAGGGCCGGCCCAGCCAGGGCCGGCCAGCCAGGCCCAGCCAGCCCCAGCCCAGCCAGGCCCAGCCTGCCAGGCCCAGCCAGCCAGCCAGCCAGCCATTGTGACAGTCAGCCAGCCATTGTGACAGCCAGCCAGCAATTTTTCCAGTCAGCCGCCAGCCAGCCCAGCCAGCCAGCCATTGTGACAGCCAGCCAGCCATTGTGACAGCCAGCCAGCTATTTTCCCAGCCATCCGCCAGCCAGCCCAGCCAGCCAGGCCCGGCCGGCCAGCCAGCCAGCCGGCCAGCCAGCCAGCCAGCCAGCCAGCCAGCCAGCCAGCCAGCCAGCCAGCCAGCCAGCCATTGTGACAGCCAGCCAGCCATTGTGACAGCCAGCCAGCTATTTTCCCTGCCAGCCGCCAGCCAGCCCAGCCAGCCAGGCCCAGCCAGCCCGGCCCAGCCAGGCCCAGCCAGCCTGGCCCAGCCAGCCAGGCCAAGCCAGCCAGGCCCAGCCAAGCTAGCCATCCAGCCATCCAGCCAGCCAGCCCAGCCAGGCCCATCCCAGCCAGGCCCATCCAGGCCCAGCCAGCCCAGCCCAGCCCAGCCCAGCCAGCCAGCCAGCCAGCCAGCCAGCCAGCCAGCCCAGGCAGCCAGGCCCAGCCAGCCAGCCAGCCAGCTAGCCATTGTGACAGCCAGGGCTGGCTGGGCTGGGCTGGGCCTGGCTGGGCTGGGCTGGCTGGGCCTGGCTGGCTGGGCCTGGCTGGGCTGGGCCTGGCTGGGCCTGGCTGGCCGGGCCTGGCTGGGCCGGGGCCGGCTGGGCTGGGTTGGCTGGCTGGCTGGCTGGAACAATGGCTGGCTGGCTGGCTGTCACAATGGCTGGATGGCTGTCACAATGGCTGGCTGGCTGGTTGGCTGGGCCTGGCTAGCTGGGCCGGGCTTGCTGGCTGGGCTGGCTGGCTGGCTGGCTGGAACAATGGCTGGCTGGCTGTCACAATGGCTGGCTGGCTTTCACAATGGCTGGCTGGTTGGTTGGCTGGTTGGCTGGGCCTGGCTGGCTGGCTGGCCCTGGCTGGGCTGGCCCTGGCTGGGCCCAGCTGGCTGGGCCTGGCTGGCTGGGCTGGCTGGCTTGCTGGAACAATGGCTGGCTGGCTGTCACAATGGCTGGCTGGCTGGCTGGGCCCGGCTGGATGGGCCTGGCTGGCAAGGCCTGGATGGGCCGGGCTGTGCTGGGCCGGGCTGGCTGGCCCTGGCTGGGCTGGCCCTGGCTGGGCTGGGCCCGGCTAGCTGGGCCCGGCTGGCTGGGCTGGCTGGCTGGCTTGAACAAGGGCTGGCTGGCTGTCACAATAGCTGGCTGTAAGTCACAATGGCTGGCTGGCTGGCTGGCTGGCTGGGCCCGGCTGGCTGGGCCTGGTGGGGCCGGGCCTGGCTGGGCCTGGCTGGCCCGGGCTGGCTGGGCTGGGCCTGGCTGGGCTGGGCTGGCTGGGCCTGGCTGGCTCGGATCTCGGAATTTGGAACTCGAAATTCTGAACTCGGAATTTGGAATTCTGAACTCGGAATTCTGAACTCGGAATTCTGAACTCGGAACTCGGAATTCCAAACTTGGAATTCCGAACTCAGAATTTGGAATTCGGAATGTTGAACTCGGAATTCCGAACTTGGAATTCTGAAATTGGAAATCCAAACTTGGAATTTGGAATTTGGAACTCGGAATTTGGGATGGGCCTGGCTGGGCCAGGGTGGCTGGGCCTGGCTGGCTGGTCTGGGCTGGCTGGCTGGCTGGGCTGGCTGGCTGGCTGGCTGGAACAATGGCTGGCTGGCTGTCACAATGGCTGGCTGTCACAAGGGCTGGCTGGCTGTCACAATGGCTGGCTGGCTGTCACAATGGCTGGCTGGCTATCACAATGGCTGGCTGGCTGGTTGGCTGGTTGGCTGGGCCTGGCTGGCTGGCTGGCCCTGGCTGGGCTGGGCCTGGCTGGGCCCGGCTGGCTGGGCCTGGCTGGGCTGGCTGGCTGGCTGGAACAATGGCTGGCTGGCTGTCACAATGGCTGGCTGTCACAAGGGCTGGCTGGCTGTCACAATGGCTGGCTGGCTGTCACAATGGCTGGCTGGCTATCACAATGGCTGGCTGGCTGGTTGGCTGGTTGGCTGGGCCTGGCTGGCTGCCTGGCCCTGGCTGGGCTGGGCCTGGCTGGGCCCGGCTGGCTGGGCCTGGCTGGGCTGGCTGGCTGGCTGGAACAATGGCTGGCTGGCTGTCACAATGGCTGGATGGCTGGCTGGGCCCGGCTGGCTGGGCCTGGCTGGCGGGGCCTGGATGGGCCGGGCTGTGCTGGGCCGGGCTGGCTGGCCCTGGATGGGCTGGGCCTGGCTGGGCCCGGCTGGCTGGGCCTGGCTGGCTGGGCTGGCTGACTGGCTTGAACAAGGGCTGGCTGGCTGTCACAATAGCTGGCTGTAAGTCACAATGGCTGGCTGGCTGGCTGGGCCCGGCTGGCTGGGCCTGGCGGGGCCGGGCCTGGCTGGCCCGGCCTGGCTGGGCTGGGCCTGTCTGGGCTGGGCTGGCTGGGCCTGGCTGGCCAGTCCTGGCTGGGCTGGGGCTGGCTGGGCTGGCTGGCGGCTGACTGGAAAAATTGCTGGCTGGCTGTCACAATGGCTGGCTGGCTGTCACAATGGCTGGCTGGCTGGCTGGGCCCGGCTGGCTGGGCCTGGCGGGGCCGGTCCTGGCTGGGCTGGGCTGGCTGGGCCTGGCTGGCCGGTCCTGGCTGGGCTGGGGCTGGCTGGGCTGGCTAGAGGCTGACTGGAAAAATTGCTGGCTGGCTGTCACAATGGCTGGCTGGCTGGCTGGCTGGCTGGCTGGCTGGCTGGCTGGCTGGCTGGCTGGCTGGCTGGGCCTGGCAGGCTGGGCCCGGCTGGGCTGGGGCTGGCTGGGCCCGGCTGGCTGGGCCTGGCTGGGCTGGCTGGCTGGCTGGAACAATGGCTGGCTGGCTGTCACAATGGCTGGATGGCTGGTTGGCTGGTTGGCTGGGCCTGGCTGGCTGCCTGGCCCTGGCTGGGCTGGGCCTGGCTGGGCCCGGCTGGCTGGGCCTGGCTGGGCTGGCTGGCTGGCTGGAACAATGGCTGGCTGGCTGTCACAATGGCTGGATGGCTGGCTGGGCCCGGCTGGCTGGGCCTGGCTGGCGGGGCCTGGATGGGCCAGGCTGTGCTGGGCCGGGCTGGCTGGCCCTGGATGGGCTGGGCCTGGCTGGGCCCGGCTGGCTGGGCCTGGCTGGCTGGGCTGGCTGACTGGCTTGAACAAGGGCTGGCTGGCTGTCACAATAGCTGGCTGTAAGTCACAATGGCTGGCTGGCTGGCTGGGCCCGGCTGGCTGGGCCTGGCGGGGCCGGGCCTGGCTGGCCCGGCCTGGCTGGGCTGGGCCTGGCTGGGCTGGGCTGGCTGGGCCTGGCTGGCCAGTCCTGGCTGGGCTGGGGCTGGCTGGGCTGGCTGGCGGCTGACTGGAAAAATTGCTGGCTGGCTGTCACAATGGCTGGCTGGCTGTCACAATGGCTGGCTGGCTGGCTGGGCCCGGCTGGCTGGGCCTGGCGGGGCCGGTCCTGGCTGGGCTGGGCTGGCTGGGCCTGGCTGGCCAGTCCTGGCTGGGCTGGGGCTGGCTGGGCTGGCTAGCGGCTGACTGGAAAAATTGCTGGCTGGCTGTCACAATGGCTGGCTGGCTGGCTGGCTGGCTGGCTGGCTGGCTGGCTGGCTGGCTGGCTGGGCCTGGCAGGCTGGGCCCGGCTGGGCTGGGGCTGGCTGGGCCCGGCTGGCCGGGCCTGGCTAGGCCGGGCCTGGCTGGCCGGGCCTGGCTAGGCCGGGCCTGGCTCGGCGGGGCTGTCTGGGCCTGGCTGGGCTGGTCTGGGCTGTCTGGGCCTGGCTGGGCTGGGCTGGCTGGGCCGGACTGGCTGGGCCGGTCTGGGCGGTCTGGGCTGGCTGGGCTGGGCTGGCTGGGCCGGACTGGCTGGGCCGGTCTGGGCGGTCTGGGCTGGTTGGTCTGGGCTGGCCGGGCCAGGCTGGCACTGGCTGGCTGGGACTGGCTGGCTTCTGAACTCGGAACTCGTAATTCGGAACTCGTAATTCGGAACTCGTAATTCGGAACTCGGAACTCGGAATTTGGAACTCGAAATTCTGAACTCGGAATTTGGAATTCTGAACTCGGAATTCTGAACTCGGAATTCTGAACTTGGAATTCTGAACTCGGAACTCGGAATTCCAAACTTGGAATTCCGAACTCAGAAATTGGAATTCGGAATGTTGAACTCGGAATTCCGAACTCGGAATTCGGAACTCAGAATTCGGAACTCGGAATTTGGAACACGGAATTCGGAACTTGGAATTCTGAACTCGGAACTCGGAATTCTGAACTCGGAATTCCGAACTCAGAATTTGGAATTTGGAATTTGGAACTTGGAATTCCAAACTCGGAATTCCAAACTCGGAATTCCAAACTCTGAATTTTGAATTTTGAATTTTGAACTTGGAATTCCAAGCTCGGAATTCCGAACTCTGAATTCCAAACTCAGAATTTGGAACTCGGAATTCTAAACTCGGAACTCAGAATTCGGAACTCGGAATTCTGAACTCGGAATTTGGAAATCTGAACTTGGAATTCTGAACTCGGAATTCTGAACTTTGAATTCTGAACTTGGAATTCTGAACTCGGAATTTGGAATTCAGATTTCTGAACTCGGAATTCTGAACTCGTAACTCGGAATTCAGAACTCGGAACTCGGAATTTGGAACTCGGAATTCTGAACTCAGAATTTGGAATTCTGAACTTGGAATTCCGAACTCAGAATTTGGAATTTGGAATTTGGAACTTGGAATTCCAAACTCGGAATTACAAACTCTGAATTCCAAACTCTGAATTTTGAATTTTGAATTTTGAACTTGGAATTCCAAGCTCGGAATTCCAAACTCGGAATTCCAAACTCAGAATTTGGAACTCGGAATTCCAAGCCCGGAATTCCGAACTCTGAATTCCAAACTCAGAATTCTAAACTCGGAACTCAGAATTCGGAACTCGGAATTCTGAACTCGGAATTTGGAAATCTGAACTTGGAATTCTGAACTCGGAATTCTGAACTTGGAATTCTGAACTCGGAATTTGGAATTCAGATTTCTGAACTCGGAATTCTGAACTCGCAACTCGGAATTCGGAACTCGGAACTCGGAATTCTGAACTTGGAATTCCGAACTCAGAAATTGGAATTCAGAATGTTGAACTCGGAATTCCGAACTCGGAATTCGGAACTCAGAATTCAGAACTCGGAATTTGGAACACGGAATTCGGAACTTGGAATTCTGAACTCGGAACTCGGAATTCCGAACTCGGAATTCCGAACTCAGAATTTGGAATTTGGAATTTGGAACTTGGAATTCCAAACTCGGAATTCCAAACTCGGAATTCCAAACTCTGAATTTTGAATTTTGAATTTTGAACTTGGAATTCCAAGCTCGGAATTCCGAACTCTGAATTCCAAACTCAGAATTTGGAACTCGGAATTCTAAACTCGGAACTCAGAATTCGGAACTCGGAATTCTGAACTCGGAATTTGGAAATCTGAACTTGGAATTCTGAACTCGGAATTCTGAACTTTGAATTCTGAACTTGGAATTCTGAACTCGGAATTTGGAATTCAGATTTCTGAACTCGGAATTCTGAACTCGTAACTCGGAATTCAGAACTCGGAACTCGGAATTTGGAACTCGGAATTCTGAACTCAGAATTTGGAATTCTGAACTTGGAATTCCGAACTCAGAATTTGGAATTTGGAATTTGGAACTTGGAATTCCAAACTCTGAATTCCAAACTCAGAATTTGGGACTCAGAATTCTAAACTCGGAACTCAGAATTCAGAACTCAGAATTCTGAACTCGGAATTTGGAAATCTGAACTTGGAATTCTGAACTCGGAATTCTGAACTTGGAATTCTGAACTCGGAATTTGGAATTCAGATTTCTGAACTCGGAATTCTGAACTCGTAACTCGGAATTTGGAACTCGGAAGTCGGAATTTGGAACTCGGAATTCTGAACTCAGAATTTGGAATTTGGAATTTGGAACTTGGAATTCCAAACTCGGAATTTCAAACTCAGAATTTCAAACTTGGAATTTGGAACTCGGAATTCTGAACTCGGAACTCGGAATTCCAAATTCGGAATTCCGAACTTCGAATTCTGAACTCGGAATTTGGAATTCTGAACTCGGAATTTGGAAGTTGGAATTACAAACTCGGAATTCTGAACTTGGAATTCTGAACTCGGAACTCGGAATTCCAAACTTGGAATTCCGAACTCTGAATTTGGAATTCGGGATGTTGAACTCGGAATTCCGAACTCGGAATTCGGAACTCAGAATTCGGAACTCGGAATTTGAAACACGGAATTTGGAACTTGGAATTCTGAACTCGGAACTCGGAATTCTGAACTCGGAATTCCGAACTCAGAATTTGGAATTTGGAATTTGGAACTTGGAATTCCAAACTCGGAATTCCAAACTCGGAATTCCAAACTCTGAATTTTGAATTTTGAATTTTGAACTTGGAATTCCAAGCTCGGAATTCCAAACTCGGAATTCCAAACTCAGAATTTGGAACTCGGAATTCCAAGCCCGGAATTCCGAACTCTGAATTCCAAACTCAGAATTTCAAACTTGGAATTTGGAACTCGGAATTCTGAACTTGGAACTCGGAATTCCAAATTCGGAATTCCGAACTTCGAATTCTGAACTCGGAATTTGGAATTCTGAACTCGGAATTTGGAAGTTGGAATTACAAACTCGGAATTCTGAACTTGGAATTCTGAACTCGGAACTCGGAATTCCAAACTTGGAATTCCGAACTCTGAATTTGGAATTCGGAATGTTGAACTCGGAATTCCGAACTCGGAATTCGGAACTCAGAATTCGGAACTCGGAATTTGAAACACGGAATTTGGAACTTGGAATTCTGAACTCGGAACTCGGAATTCTGAACTCGGAATTCCGAACTCAGAATTTGGAATTTGGAATTTGGAACTTGGAATTCCAAACTCGGAATTCCAAACTCGGAATTCCAAACTCTGAATTTTGAATTTTGAATTTTGAACTTGGAATTCCAAGCTCGGAATTCCGAACTCTGAATTCCAAACTCAGAATTTGGAACTCGGAATTCTAAACTCGGAACTCAGAATTCGGAACTCGGAATTCTGAACTCGGAATTTGGAAATCTGAACTTGGAATTCTGAACTCGGAATTCTGAACTTGGAATTCTGAACTTGGAATTCTGAACTCGGAATTTGGAATTCAGATTTCTGAACTCGGAATTCTGAACTCGTAACTCGGAATTCGGAACTCGGAACTCGGAATTTGGAACTCGGAATTCTGAACTCAGAATTTGGAATTCTGAACTTGGAATTCCGAACTCAGAATTTGGAATTTGGAATTTGGAACTTGGAATTCCAAACTCTGAATTCCAAACTCAGAATTTGGGACTCGGAATTCTAAACTCAGAACTCAGAATTCAGAACTCAGAATTCTGAACTCGGAATTTGGAAATCTGAACTTGGAATTCTGAACTCGGAATTCTGAACTTGGAATTCTGAACTCGGAATTTGGAATTCAGATTTCTGAACTCGGAATTCTGAACTCGTAACTTGGAATTCGGAACTCGGAATTCTGAACTCGGAATTTGGAAATCTGAACTTGGAATTCTGAACTCGGAATTCTGAACTTTGAATTCTGAACTTGGAATTCTGAACTCGGAATTTGGAATTCAGATTTCTGAACTCGGAATTCTGAACTCGTAACTCGGAATTCAGAACTCGGAACTCGGAATTTGGAACTCGGAATTCTGAACTCAGAATTTGGAATTCTGCACTTGGAATTCCGAACTCAGAATTTGGAATTTGGAATTTGGAACTTGGAATTCCAAACTCGGAATTACAAACTCTGAATTCCAAACTCTGAATTTTGAATTTTGAATTTTGAACTTGGAATTCCAAGCTCGGAATTCCAAACTCGGAATTCCAAACTCAGAATTTGGAACTCGGAATTCCAAGCCCGGAATTCCGAACTCTGAATTCCAAACTCAGAATTTGGAACTCGGAATTCTAAACTCGGAACTCAGAATTCGGAACTCGGAATTCTGAACTCGGAATTTGGAAATCTGAACTTGGAATTCTGAACTCGGAATTCTGAACTTGGAATTCTGAACTCGGAATTTGGAATTCAGATTTCTGAACTCGGAATTCTGAACTCGCAACTCGGAATTCGGAACTCGGAACTCGGAATTCTGAACTTGGAATTCCGAACTCAGAAATTGGAATTCGGAATGTTGAACTCGGAATTCCGAACTCGGAATTCGGAACTCAGAATTCAGAACTCGGAATTTGGAACACGGAATTCGGAACTTGGAATTCTGAACTCGGAACTCGGAATTCCGAACTCGGAATTCCGAACTCAGAATTTGGAATTTGGAATTTGGAACTTGGAATTCCAAACTCGGAATTCCAAACTCGGAATTCCAAACTCTGAATTTTGAATTTTGAATTTTGAACTTGGAATTCCAAGCTCGGAATTCCGAACTCTGAATTCCAAACTCAGAATTTGGAACTCGGAATTCTAAACTCGGAACTCAGAATTCGGAACTCGGAATTCTGAACTCGGAATTTGGAAATCTGAACTTGGAATTCTGAACTCGGAATTCTGAACTTTGAATTCTGAACTTGGAATTCTGAACTCGGAATTTGGAATTCAGATTTCTGAACTCGGAATTCTGAACTCGTAACTCGGAATTCAGAACTCGGAACTCGGAATTTGGAACTCGGAATTCTGAACTCAGAATTTGGAATTCTGAACTTGGAATTCCGAACTCAGAATTTGGAATTTGGAATTTGGAACTTGGAATTCCAAACTCTGAATTCCAAACTCAGAATTTGGGACTCAGAATTCTAAACTCGGAACTCAGAATTCAGAACTCAGAATTCTGAACTCGGAATTTGGAAATCTGAACTTGGAATTCTGAACTCGGAATTCTGAACTTGGAATTCTGAACTCGGAATTTGGAATTCAGATTTCTGAACTCGGAATTCTGAACTCGTAACTCGGAATTTGGAACTCGGAAGTCGGAATTTGGAACTCGGAATTCTGAACTCAGAATTTGGAATTTGGAATTTGGAACTTGGAATTCCAAACTCGGAATTTCAAACTCAGAATTTCAAACTTGGAATTTGGAACTCGGAATTCTGAACTCGGAACTCGGAATTCCAAATTCGGAATTCCGAACTTCGAATTCTGAACTCGGAATTTGGAATTCTGAACTCGGAATTTGGAAGTTGGAATTACAAACTCGGAATTCTGAACTTGGAATTCTGAACTCGGAACTCGGAATTCCAAACTTGGAATTCCGAACTCTGAATTTGGAATTCGGAATGTTGAACTCGGAATTCCGAACTCGGAATTCGGAACTCAGAATTCGGAACTCGGAATTTGGAACACGGAATTCGGAACTTGGAATTCTGAACTCGGAACTCGGAATTCCGAACTCGGAATTCCGAACTCAGAATTTGGAATTTGGAATTTGGAACTTGGAATTCCAAACTCGGAATTACAAACTCTGAATTCCAAACTCTGAATTTTGAATTTTGAATTTTGAACTTGGAATTCCAAGCTCGGAATTCCAAACTCGGAATTCCAAACTCAGAATTTGGAACTCGGAATTCCAAGCCCGGAATTCCGAACTCTGAATTCCAAACTCAGAATTTGGAACTCGGAATTCTAAACTCGGAACTCAGAATTCGGAACTCGGAATTCTGAACTCGGAATTTGGAAATCTGAACTTGGAATTCTGAACTCGGAATTCTGAACTTGGAATTCTGAACTCGGAATTTGGAATTCAGATTTCTGAACTCGGAATTCTGAACTCGCAACTCGGAATTCGGAACTCGGAACTCGGAATTCTGAACTTGGAATTCTGAACTCGGAACTCGGAATTCCAAACTTGGAATTCCGAACTCAGAAATTGGAATTCGGAATGTTGAACTCGGAATTCCGAACTCGGAATTCGGAACTCAGAATTCAGAACTCGGAATTTGGAACACGGAATTCGGAACTTGGAATTCTGAACTCGGAACTCGGAATTCCGAACTCGGAATTCCGAACTCAGAATTTGGAATTTGGAATTTGGAACTTGGAATTCCAAACTCGGAATTCCAAACTCGGAATTCCAAACTCTGAATTTTGAATTTTGAATTTTGAATTTTGAACTTGGAATTCCAAGCTCGGAATTCCGAACTCTGAATTCCAAACTCAGAATTTGGAACTCGGAATTCTAAACTCGGAACTCAGAATTCGGAACTCGGAATTCTGAACTCGGAATTTGGAAATCTGAACTTGGAATTCTGAACTCGGAATTCTGAACTTTGAATTCTGAACTTGGAATTCTGAACTCGGAATTTGGAATTCAGATTTCTGAACTCGGAATTCTGAACTCGTAACTCGGAATTCAGAACTCGGAACTCGGAATTTGGAACTCGGAATTCTGAACTCAGAATTTGGAATTCTGAACTTGGAATTCTGAACTCGGAATTCTGAACTTGGAATTCTGAACTTGGAATTCTGAACTCGGAATTTGGAATTCAGATTTCTGAACTCGGAATTCTGAACTCGTAACTCGGAATTCGGAACTCGGAACTCGGAATTTGGAACTCGGAATTCTGAACTCAGAATTTGGAATTCTGAACTTGGAATTCCGAACTCAGAATTTGGAATTTGGAATTTGGAACTTGGAATTCCGAACTCTGAATTCCAAACTCAGAATTTGGGACTCGGAATTCTAAACTCAGAACTCAGAATTCAGAACTCAGAATTCTGAACTCGGAATTTGGAAATCTGAACTTGGAATTCTGAACTCGGAATTCTGAACTTGGAATTCTGAACTCGGAATTTGGAATTCAGATTTCTGAACTCGGAATTCTGAACTCGTAACTTGGAATTCGGAACTCGGAATTCTGAACTCGGAATTTGGAAATCTGAACTTGGAATTCTGAACTCGGAATTCTGAACTTTGAATTCTGAACTTGGAATTCTGAACTCGGAATTTGGAATTCAGATTTCTGAACTCGGAATTCTGAACTCGTAACTCGGAATTCAGAACTCGGAACTCGGAATTTGGAACTCGGAATTCTGAACTCAGAATTTGGAATTCTGAACTTGGAATTCCGAACTCAGAATTTGGAATTTGGAATTTGGAACTTGGAATTCCAAACTCGGAATTACAAACTCTGAATTCCAAACTCTGAATTTTGAATTTTGAATTTTGAACTTGGAATTCCAAGCTCGGAATTCCAAACTCGGAATTCCAAACTCAGAATTTGGAACTCGGAATTCCAAGCCCGGAATTCCGAACTCTGAATTCCAAACTCAGAATTTGGAACTCGGAATTCTAAACTCGGAACTCAGAATTCGGAACTCGGAATTCTGAACTCGGAATTTGGAAATCTGAACTTGGAATTCTGAACTCGGAATTCTGAACTTGGAATTCTGAACTCGGAATTTGGAATTCAGATTTCTGAACTCGGAATTCTGAACTCGCAACTCGGAATTCGGAACTCGGAACTCGGAATTCTGAACTTGGAATTCCGAACTCAGAAATTGGAATTCGGAATGTTGAACTCGGAATTCCGAACTCGGAATTCGGAACTCAGAATTCAGAACTCGGAATTTGGAACACGGAATTCGGAACTTGGAATTCTGAACTCGGAACTCGGAATTCCGAACTCGGAATTCCGAACTCAGAATTTGGAATTTGGAATTTGGAACTTGGAATTCCAAACTCGGAATTCCAAACTCGGAATTCCAAACTCTGAATTTTGAATTTTGAATTTTGAATTTTGAACTTGGAATTCCAAGCTCGGAATTCCGAACTCTGAATTCCAAACTCAGAATTTGGAACTCGGAATTCTAAACTCGGAACTCAGAATTCAGAACTCGGAATTCTGAACTCGGAATTTGGAAATCTGAACTTGGAATTCTGAACTCGGAATTCTGAACTTTGAATTCTGAACTTGGAATTCTGAACTCGGAATTTGGAATTCAGATTTCTGAACTCGGAATTCTGAACTCGTAACTCGGAATTCAGAACTCGGAACTCGGAATTTGGAACTCGGAATTCTGAACTCAGAATTTGGAATTCTGAACTTGGAATTCCGAACTCAGAATTTGGAATTTGGAATTTGGAACTTGGAATTCCAAACTCGGAATTACAAACTCTGAATTTGGGACTCAGAATTCTAAACTCGGAACTCAGAATTCAGAACTCAGAATTCTGAACTCGGAATTTGGAAATCTGAACTTGGAATTCTGAACTCGGAATTCTGAACTTGGAATTCTGAACTCGGAATTTGGAATTCAGATTTCTGAACTCGGAATTCTGAACTCGTAACTCGGAATTTGGAACTCGGAAGTCGGAATTTGGAACTCGGAATTCTGAACTCAGAATTTGGAATTTGGAATTTGGAACTTGGAATTCCAAACTCGGAATTCCAAACTCAGAATTTCAAACTTGGAATTTGGAACTCGGAATTCTGAACTCGGAACTCGGAATTCCAAATTCGGAATTCCGAACTTCGAATTCTGAACTCGGAATTTGGAATTCTGAACTCGGAATTTGGAAGTTGGAATTACAAACTCGGAATTCTGAACTTGGAATTCTGAACTCGGAACTCGGAATTCCGAACTCGGAATTCCGAACTCAGAATTTGGAATTTGGAATTTGGAACTTGGAATTCCAAACTCGGAATTACAAACTCTGAATTCCAAACTCTGAATTTTGAATTTTGAACTTGGAATTCCAAGCTCGGAATTCCAAACTCGGAATTCCAAACTCAGAATTTGGAACTCGGAATTCCAAGCCCGGAATTCCGAACTCTGAATTCCAAACTCAGAATTTGGAACTCGGAATTCTAAACTCGGAACTCAGAATTCGGAACTCGGAATTCTGAACTCGGAATTTGGAAATCTGAACTTGGAATTCTGAACTCGGAATTCTGAACTTGGAATTCTGTACTCGGAATTTGGAATTCAGATTTCTGAACTCGGAATTCTGAACTCGCAACTCAGAATTCGGAACTCGGAACTCGGAATTTGGAACTTGGAATTCTGAACTCGGAACTCGGAATTCCAAACTTGGAATTCCGAACTCTGAATTTGGAATTCGGAATGTTGAACTCGGAATTCCGAACTCGGAATTCGGAACTCAGAATTCGGAACTCGGAATTTGGAACACGGAATTCGGAACTTGGAATTCTGAACTCGGAACTCGGAATTCCGAACTCGGAATTCCGAACTCAGAATTTGGAATTTGGAACTTGGAATTCCAAACTCGGAATTCCAAACTCTGAATTCCAAACTCTGAATTTTGAATTTTGAATTTTGAACTTGGAATTCCAAGCTCGGAATTCCAAACTCGGAATTCCAAACTCAGAATTTGGAACTCGGAATTCCAAGCCCGGAATTCCGAACTCTGAATTCCAAACTCAGAATTTCAAACTTGGAATTTGGAACTCGGAATTCTGAACTCGGAACTCGGAATTCCAAATTCGGAATTCCGAACTTCGAATTCTGAACTCGGAATTTGGAATTCTGAACTCGGAATTTGGAAGTTGGAATTACAAACTCGGAATTCTGAACTTGGAATTCTGAACTCGGAACTCGGAATTCCAAACTTGGAATTCCGAACTCTGAATTTGGAATTCGGAATGTTGAACTCGGAATTCCGAACTCGGAATTCGGAACTCAGAATTCGGAACTCGGAATTTGAAACACGGAATTTGGAACTTGGAATTCTGAACTCGGAACTCGGAATTCCGAACTCAGAATTTGGAATTTGGAATTTGGAACTTGGAATTCCAAACTCGGAATTTTGAATTTTGAATTTTGAACTTGGAATTCCAAGCTCGGAATTCCAAACTCGGAATTCCAAACTCAGAATTTGGAACTCGGAATTCTAAACTCGGAACTCAGAATTCGGAACTCGGAATTCTGAACTCGGAATTTGGAAATCTGAACTTGGAATTCTGAACTCGGAATTCTGAACTTGGAATTCTGAACTCGGAATTTGGAATTCTGAACTCGGAATTCTGAACTCGGAATTCTGAACTTGGAATTCTGAACTCGGAACTCGGAATTCCAAACTTGGAATTCCGAACTCAGAAATTGGAATTCGGAATGTTGAACTCGGAATTCAGAACTCGGAATTCGGAACTCATAATTCGGAATTCTGAACTTGGAATTCGGAACTCGGAACTCGGAATTCCGAACCCGGAATTCCGAACTCAGAATTTGGAATTTGGAACTTGGAATTCCAAACTCGGAATTCCAAACTCTGAATTCCAAACTCTGAATTTTGAATTTTGAATTTTGAACTTGGAATTCCAAGCTCGGAATTCCGAACTCGGAATTCCAAACTCAGAATTTGGAACTCGGAATTCTGAACTCGTAACTCGGAATTCGGAACTCGGAACTCAGAATTTGGAATTCTGAACTTGGAATTCCGAACTCAGAATTTGGAATTTGGAATTTGGAACTTGGAATTCCAAACTCGGAATTCCAAACTCGGAATTTTAAACTTGGAATTTGGAACTCGGAATTCTGAACTCGGAACTCGGAATTCCAAACTCGGAATTCAACATTCCGAATTCCAAATTCTGAGTTCGGAATTCCAAGTTTGGAATTCCGAGTTCCGAGTTCAGAATTCCAAGTTCAGAATTCCAAGTTCAGAATTCCGAGTTCAGAATTCCAAATTCCGAGTACAGAATTTCGAGTTCCAAATTCCGAGTTCCGAGTTCCGAGTTCCGAATTACAAGTTCCGAGTTCAGAAGCCAGCCAGTCCCAGCCAGCCAGTCCGAGCCTGGCCCGGCCAGCCCAGACCAGCCAGACCAGACCGGCCAGACCGGCCCAGCCAGTCTGGCCCAGCCAGCCCAGCCCAGCCAGGCCTGGCCAGCCTGGCCCAGCCAGCCCCAGCCCAGCCAGGCCCAGACAGCCCAGCCCAGGCCAGCCAGGCCCAGCCAGGCCAGCCCAGCCAGCCCCAGCCCAGCCAGGACCGGCCAGCCAGTCCCAGCCAGCCCAACCCAGCCAGGCCCAGCCCAGCCAGGCCCACCCAGCCAGGCCAGGCCAGCCAGGCCCAGCCAGGACCGGCCCCGCCAGGCCCAGCCAGCCGGGCCCAGCCAGCCAGCCAGCCATTGTGACTTACAGCCAGCTATTGTGACAGCCAGCCAGCCCTTGTTCAAGCCAGCCAGCCAGCCCAGCCAGCCAGGCCCAGCCAGCCGGGCCCAGCCAGGCCCAGCCCATCCAGGGCCAGCCAGCCCGGCCCAGCACAGCCCGGCCCATCCAGGCCCTGCCAGCCAGGCCCAGCCAGCCGGGCCCAGCCAGCCATCCAGCCATTGTGACAGCCAGCCATCCATTGTTCCAGCCAGCCAGCCAGCCCAGCCAGCCAGGCCCAGCCAGCCGGGCCCAGCCAGGGCCAGCCCAGCAGGGCCAGCCAGCCAGCCAGGCCCAGCCAACCAGCCAACCAACCAGCCAGCCAGCCATTGTGATAGCCAGCCAGCCATTGTGACAGCCAGCCAGCCATTGTGACAGCCAGCCAGCCATTGTGACAGCCAGCCAGCCAGCCGGCCTAGCCAGCAAGCCCGGCCCAGCCAGCCCGGCCCAGCCAGCCAGGCCCAGCCAACCAGCCAGCCAGCCATTGTGACAGCCAGCCAGCCATTGTGACAGCCAGCCAGCCATTGTGACAGCCAGCCAGCCAGCCAGCCAGCCAGCCCAGCCAGCAAGCCCGGCCCAGCCAGCCCGGCCCTGCCAGCCAGCCAGCCAGCCAGCCATTGTGACTTACAGCCAGCCATTGTGACAGCCAGCCAGCCCATGTTCAACCCAGCCAGCCAGCCCAGCCAGCAAGCACAGCCCAGCCAGCCCGGCCCAGCCAGCCAGGCCCAGCCAGCCAGGCCCAGCCTGGCCCAGCCAGCCAGGCCCAGCCTGGCCCAGCCAGCGCAGCCCAGCCAGGCCCAGCCCAGCCAGGCCCGGCCAGTTCCGAGTTCAGAATTCCAAGTTCCGAATTCCGTGTTCCAAATTCCGAGTTCCGAATTCTGAGTTCCGAATTCCGAGTTCGGAATTCCGAGTTCAACATTCCAAATTCCAAATTCTGAGTTCGGAATTCCAAGTTTGGAATTCCGAGTTCCGAGTTCAGAATTCCAAGTTCAGAATTCCGAGTTCAGAATTCCGAGTTCAGAATTCTGAGTTCAGAATTCCAAATTCCGAGTTCCGAGTTCCGAATTACGAGTTCCAAATTACGAGTTCCGAGTTCAGAAGCCAGCCAGTCCCAGCCAGCCAGTCCCAGCCAGGCCCAGACAGCCCAGACCAGCCCAGCCAGGCCCAGCCAGCCCAGCCCAGCCAGGGCCGGCCCAGCCAGGGCCGGCCAGCCAGGCCCAGCCAGCCCCAGCCCAGCCAGGCCCAGCCTGCCAGGCCCAGCCAGCCAGCCAGCCAGCCAGCCATTGTGACAGCCAGCCAGCCATTGTGACAGCCAGCCAGCAATTTTTCCAGTCAGCCGCCAGCCAGCCCAGCCAGCCAGCCATTGTGACAGCCAGCCAGCCATTGTGACAGCCAGCCAGCTATTTTCCCAGCCATCCGCCAGCCAGCCCAGCCAGCCAGGCCCGGCCAGCCAGCCAGCCGGCCAGCCAGCCAGCCAGCCAGCCAGCCAGCCAGCCAGCCAGCCATTGTGACAGCCAGCCAGCCATTGTGACAGCCAGCCAGCAATTTTTCCAGCCAGCCGCCAGCCAGCCCAGCCAGCCAGCCATTGTGACAGCCAGCCAGCCATTGTGACAGCCAGCCAGCTATTTTCCCTGCCAGCCGCCAGCCAGCCCAGCCAGCCAGGCCCAGCCAGCCCGGCCCAGCCAGGCCCAGCCAGCCTGGCCCAGCCAGCCAGGCCAAGCCAGCCAGACCCAGCCCAGCTAGCCATCCAGCCATCCAGCCATCCAGCCCAGCCAGGCCCATCCCAGCCAGGCCCATCCAGGCCCAGCCAGCCCAGCCAGCCAGCCAGCCAGCCAGCCAGCCAGCCCAGGCAGCCAGGCCCAGCCAGCCAGCCAGCCATTGTGACAGCCAGGGCTGGCTGGGCTGGGCTGGGCCTGGCTGGGCTGGGCTGGCTGGGCCTGGCTGGCTGGGCCTGGCTGGGCTGGGCCTGGCTGGGCCTGGCTGGCCGGGCCTGGCTGGGCCGGGGCCGGCTGGGCTGGGTTGGCTGGCTGGCTGGCTGGAACAATGGCTGGCTGGCTGGCTGTCACAATGGCTGGCTGGCTGTCACAATGGCTGGCTGGCTGGTTGGCTGGGCCTGGCTAGCTGGGCCGGGCTGGCTGGGCCGGGCTTGCTGGCTGGGCTGGCTGGCTGGCTGGCTGGAACAATGGCTGGCTGGCTGTCACAATGGCTGGCTGGCTTTCACAATGGCTGGCTGGTTGGTTGGCTGGTTGGCTGGGCCTGGCTGGCTGGCTGGCCCTGGCTGGGCTGGCCCTGGCTGGGCCCAGCTGGCTGGGCCTGGCTGGCTGGGCTGGCTGGCTTGCTGGAACAATGGCTGGCTGGCTGTCACAATGGCTGGCTGGCTGGCTGGGCCCGGCTGGATGGGCCTGGCTGGCAAGGCCTGGATGGGCCGGGCTGTGCTGGGCCGGGCTGGCTGGCCCTGGCTGGGCTGGCCCTGGCTGGGCTGGGCCCGGCTAGCTGGGCCCGGCTGGCTGGGCTGGCTGGCTGGCTTGAACAAGGGCTGGCTGGCTGTCACAATAGCTGGCTGTAAGTCACAATGGCTGGCAGGCTGGCTGGCTGGCTGGGCCCGGCTGGCTGGGCCTGGTGGGGCCGGGCCTGGCTGGGCCTGGCTGGCCCGGGCTGGCTGGGCTGGGCCTGGCTGGGCTGGGCTGGCTGGGCCTGGCTGCCTCGGAACTCGGAATTTGGAACTCGAAATTCTGAACTCGGAATTTGGAATTCTGAACTCGGAATTCTGAACTCGGAATTCTGAACTTGGAATTCCAAACTTGGAATTCCGAACTCAGAATTTGGAATTCGGAATGTTGAACTCGGAATTCCGAACTTGGAATTCTGAACTTGGAAATCCAAACTTGGAATTTGGAATTTGGAACTTGGAATTTGGGATGGGCCTGGCTGGGGCAGGGTGGCTGGGCCTGGCTGGCTGGTCTGGGCTGGCTGGCTGGCTGGGCTGGCTGGCTGGCTGGCTGGAACAATGGCTGGCTGGCTGTCACAATGGCTGGCTGTCACAAGGGCTGGCTGGCTGTCACAATGGCTGGCTGGCTGTCACAATGGCTGGCTGGCTATCACAATGGCTGGCTGGCTGGTTGGCTGGTTGGCTGGGCCTGGCTGGCTGGCTGGCCCTGGCGGGGCCGGTCCTGGCTGGGCTGGGCTGGCTGGGCCTGGCTGGCCGGGCCTGGCTAGGCCGGGCCTGGCTCGGCGGGGCTGTCTGGGCCTGGCTGGGCTGGTCTGGGCTGTCTGGGCCTGGCTGGGCTGGGCCAGCCAGCCCTTGTTCAAGCCAGCCAGCCAGCCCAGCCAGCCAGGCCCAGCCAGCCGGGCCGAGCCAGGCCCAGCCCATCCAGGGCCAGCCAGCCCGGCCCAGCACAGCCCGGCCCATCCAGGCCCTGCCAGCCAGGCCCAGCCAGCCGGGCCCAGCCAGCCATCCAGCCATTGTGACAGCCAGCCATCCATTGTTCCAGCCAGCCAGCCAGCCCAGCCAGCCAGGCCCAGCCAGCCTGGCCCAGCCAGGGCCAGCCCAGCAGGGCCAGCCAGCCAGCCAGGCCCAGCCAACCAGCCAACCAGCCAGCCAGCCATTGTGATAGCCAGCCAGCCATTGTGACAGCCAGCCAGCCATTGTGACAGCCAGCCAGCCAGCCAGCCTAGCCAGCAAGCCCGGCCCAGCCAGCCCGGCCCAGCCAGCCAGGCCCAGCCAACCAGCCAGCCAGCCATTGTGACAGCCAGCCAGCCATTGTGACAGCCAGCCAGCCATTGTGACAGCCAGCCAGCCAGCCAGCCAGCCAGCCCAGCCAGCAAGCCCGGCCCAGCCAGCCCGGCCCTGCCAGCCAGCCAGCCAGCCAGCCAGCCATTGTGACTTACAGCCAGCCATTGTGACAGCCAGCCAGCCCATGTTCAACCCAGCCAGCCAGCCCAGCCAGCAAGCACAGCCCAGCCAGCCCGGCCCAGCCAGCCAGGCCCAGCCAGCCAGGCCCAGCCTGGCCCAGCCAGCGCAGCCCAGCCAGGCCCAGCCCAGCCAGGCCCGGCCAGTTCCGAGTTCAGAATTCCAAGTTCCGAATTCTGTGTTCCAAATTCCGAGTTCCGAATTCTGAGTTCCGAATTCCGAGTTCGGAATTCCGAGTTCAACATTCCAAATTCCAAATTCTGAGTTCGGAATTCCAAGTTTGGAATTCCGAGTTCCGAGTTCAGAATTCCAAGTTCAGAATTCCGAGTTCAGAATTCCGAGTTCAGAATTCTGAGTTCAGAATTCCAAATTCCGAGTTCCGAGTTCCGAATTACGAGTTCCAAATTACGAGTTCCGAGTTCAGAAGCCAGCCAGTCCCAGCCAGCCAGTCCCAGCCAGGCCCAGACAGCCCAGACCAGCCCAGCCAGGCCCAGCCAGCCCAGCCCAGCCAGGGCCGGCCCAGCCAGGGCCGGCCAGCCAGGCCCAGCCAGCCCCAGCCCAGCCAGGCCCAGCCTGCCAGGCCCAGCCAGCCAGCCAGCCAGCCAGCCATTGTGACAGCCAGCCAGCCATTGTGACAGCCAGCCAGCAATTTTTCCAGTCAGCCGCCAGCCAGCCCAGCCAGCCAGCCATTGTGACAGCCAGCCAGCCATTGTGACAGCCAGCCAGCTATTTTCCCAGCCATCCGCCAGCCAGCCCAGCCAGCCAGGCCCGGCCAGCCAGCCAGCCGGCCAGCCAGCCAGCCAGCCAGCCAGCCAGCCAGCCAGCCAGCCATTGTGACAGCCAGCCAGCCATTGTGACAGCCAGCCAGCAATTTTTCCAGCCAGCCGCCAGCCAGCCCAGCCAGCCAGCCATTGTGACAGCCAGCCAGCCATTGTGACAGCCAGCCAGCTATTTTCCCTGCCAGCCGCCAGCCAGCCCAGCCAGCCAGGCCCAGCCAGCCCGGCCCAGCCAGGCCCAGCCAGCCTGGCCCAGCCAGCCAGGCCAAGCCAGCCAGACCCAGCCCAGCTAGCCATCCAGCCATCCAGCCATCCAGCCCAGCCAGGCCCATCCCAGCCAGGCCCATCCAGGCCCAGCCAGCCCAGCCAGCCAGCCAGCCAGCCAGCCAGCCAGCCCAGGCAGCCAGGCCCAGCCAGCCAGCCAGCCATTGTGACAGCCAGGGCTGGCTGGGCTGGGCTGGGCCTGGCTGGGCTGGGCTGGCTGGGCCTGGCTGGCTGGGCCTGGCTGGGCTGGGCCTGGCTGGGCCTGGCTGGCCGGGCCTGGCTGGGCCGGGGCCGGCTGGGCTGGGTTGGCTGGCTGGCTGGCTGGAACAATGGCTGGCTGGCTGGCTGTCACAATGGCTGGATGGCTGTCACAATGGCTGGCTGGCTGGTTGGCTGGGCCTGGCTAGCTGGGCCGGGCTGGCTGGGCCGGGCTTGCTGGCTGGGCTGGCTGGCTGGCTGGCTGGAACAATGGCTGGCTGGCTGTCACAATGGCTGGCTGGCTTTCACAATGGCTGGCTGGTTGGTTGGCTGGTTGGCTGGGCCTGGCTGGCTGGCTTGCCCTGGCTGGGCTGGCCCTGGCTGGGCCCAGCTGGCTGGGCCTGGCTGGCTGGGCTGGCTGGCTTGCTGGAACAATGGCTGGCTGGCTGTCACAATGGCTGGCTGGCTGGCTGGGCCCGGCTGGATGGGCCTGGCTGGCAAGGCCTGGATGGGCCGGGCTGTGCTGGGCCGGGCTGGCTGGCCCTGGCTGGGCTGGCCCTGGCTGGGCTGGGCCCGGCTAGCTGGGCCCGGCTGGCTGGGCTGGCTGGCTGGCTTGAACAAGGGCTGGCTGGCTGTCACAATAGCTGGCTGTAAGTCACAATGGCTGGCAGGCTGGCTGGCTGGCTGGGCCCGGCTGGCTGGGCCTGGTGGGGCCGGGCCTGGCTGGGCCTGGCTGGCCCGGGCTGGCTGGGCTGGGCCTGGCTGGGCTGGGCTGGCTGGGCCTGGCTGCCTCGGAACTCGGAATTTGGAACTCGAAATTCTGAACTCGGAATTTGGAATTCTGAACTCGGAATTCTGAACTCGGAATTCTGAACTTGGAATTCCAAACTTGGAATTCCGAACTCAGAATTTGGAATTCGGAATGTTGAACTCGGAATTCCGAACTTGGAATTCTGAACTTGGAAATCCAAACTTGGAATTTGGAATTTGGAACTCGGAATTTGGGATGGGCCTGGCTGGGGCAGGGTGGCTGGGCCTGGCTGGCTGGTCTGGGCTGGCTGGCTGGCTGGGCTGGCTGGCTGGCTGGCTGGAACAATGGCTGGCTGGCTGTCACAATGGCTGGCTGTCACAAGGGCTGGCTGGCTGTCACAATGGCTGGCTGGCTGTCACAATGGCTGGCTGGCTATCACAATGGCTGGCTGGCTGGTTGGCTGGTTGGCTGGGCCTGGCTGGCTGGCTGGCCCTGGCGGGGCCGGTCCTGGCTGGGCTGGGCTGGCTGGGCCTGGCTGGCCGGGCCTGGCTAGGCCGGGCCTGGCTCGGCGGGGCTGTCTGGGCCTGGCTGGGCTGGTCTGGGCTGTCTGGGCCTGGCTGGGCTGGGCCAGCCAGCCCTTGTTCAAGCCAGCCAGCCAGCCCAGCCAGCCAGGCCCAGCCAGCCGGGCCGAGCCAGGCCCAGCCCATCCAGGGCCAGCCAGCCCGGCCCAGCACAGCCCGGCCCATCCAGGCCCTGCCAGCCAGGCCCAGCCAGCCGGGCCCAGCCAGCCATCCAGCCATTGTGACAGCCAGCCATCCATTGTTCCAGCCAGCCAGCCAGCCCAGCCAGCCAGGCCCAGCCAGCCTGGCCCAGCCAGGGCCAGCCCAGCAGGGCCAGCCAGCCAGCCAGGCCCAGCCAACCAGCCAACCAGCCAGCCAGCCATTGTGATAGCCAGCCAGCCATTGTGACAGCCAGCCAGCCATTGTGACAGCCAGCCAGCCAGCCAGCCTAGCCAGCAAGCCCGGCCCAGCCAGCCCGGCCCAGCCAGCCAGGCCCAGCCAACCAGCCAGCCAGCCATTGTGACAGCCAGCCAGCCATTGTGACAGCCAGCCAGCCATTGTGACAGCCAGCCAGCCAGCCAGCCAGCCAGCCCAGCCAGCAAGCCCGGCCCAGCCAGCCCGGCCCTGCCAGCCAGCCAGCCAGCCAGCCAGCCATTGTGACTTACAGCCAGCCATTGTGACAGCCAGCCAGCCCATGTTCAACCCAGCCAGCCAGCCCAGCCAGCAAGCACAGCCCAGCCAGCCCGGCCCAGCCAGCCAGGCCCAGCCAGCCAGGCCCAGCCTGGCCCAGCCAGCGCAGCCCAGCCAGGCCCAGCCCAGCCAGGCCCGGCCAGTTCCGAGTTCAGAATTCCAAGTTCCGAATTCCGTGTTCCAAATTCCGAGTTCCGAATTCTGAGTTCCGAATTCCGAGTTCGGAATTCCGAGTTCAACATTCCAAATTCCAAATTCTGAGTTCGGAATTCCAAGTTTGGAATTCCGAGTTCCGAGTTCAGAATTCCAAGTTCAGAATTCCGAGTTCAGAATTCCGAGTTCAGAATTCTGAGTTCAGAATTCCAAATTCCGAGTTCCGAGTTCCGAATTACGAGTTCCAAATTACGAGTTCCGAGTTCAGAAGCCAGCCAGTCCCAGCCAGCCAGTCCCAGCCAGGCCCAGACAGCCCAGACCAGCCCAGCCAGGCCCAGCCAGCCCAGCCCAGCCAGGGCCGGCCCAGCCAGGGCCGGCCAGCCAGGGCCGGCCAGCCAGGCCCAGCCAGCCCCAGCCCAGCCAGGCCCAGCCTGCCAGGCCCAGCCAGCCAGCCAGCCAGCCAGCCATTGTGACAGCCAGCCAGCCATTGTGACAGCCAGCCAGCAATTTTTCCAGTCAGCCGCCAGCCAGCCCAGCCAGCCAGCCATTGTGACAGCCAGCCAGCCATTGTGACAGCCAGCCAGCTATTTTCCCAGCCATCCGCCAGCCAGCCCAGCCAGCCAGGCCCGGCCAGCCAGCCAGCCGGCCAGCCAGCCAGCCAGCCAGCCAGCCAGCCAGCCAGCCAGCCATTGTGACAGCCAGCCAGCCATTGTGACAGCCAGCCAGCAATTTTTCCAGCCAGCCGCCAGCCAGCCCAGGCAGCCAGCCATTGTGACAGCCAGCCAGCCATTGTGACAGCCAGCCAGCTATTTTCCCTGCCAGCCGCCAGCCAGCCCAGCCAGCCAGGCCCAGCCAGCCCGGCCCAGCCAGGCCCAGCCAGCCTGGCCCAGCCAGCCAGGCCAAGCCAGCCAGACCCAGCCCAGCTAGCCATCCAGCCATCCAGCCATCCAGCCCAGCCAGGCCCATCCCAGCCAGGCCCATCCAGGCCCAGCCAGCCCAGCCAGCCAGCCAGCCAGCCAGCCAGCCAGCCCAGGCAGCCAGGCCCAGCCAGCCAGCCAGCCATTGTGACAGCCAGGGCTGGCTGGGCTGGGCTGGGCCTGGCTGGGCTGGGCTGGCTGGGCCTGGCTGGCTGGGCCTGGCTGGGCTGGGCCTGGCTGGGCCTGGCTGGCCGGGCCTGGCTGGGCCGGGGCCGGCTGGGCTGGGTTGGCTGGCTGGCTGGCTGGAACAATGGCTGGCTGGCTGGCTGTCACAATGGCTGGATGGCTGTCACAATGGCTGGCTGGCTGGTTGGCTGGGCCTGGCTAGCTGGGCCGGGCTGGCTGGGCCGGGCTTGCTGGCTGGGCTGGCTGGCTGGCTGGCTGGAACAATGGCTGGCTGGCTGTCACAATGGCTGGCTGGCTTTCACAATGGCTGGCTGGTTGGTTGGCTGGTTGGCTGGGCCTGGCTGGCTGGCTTGCCCTGGCTGGGCTGGCCCTGGCTGGGCCCAGCTGGCTGGGCCTGGCT
This sequence comes from Erythrolamprus reginae, assembly GCF_031021105.1. NCBI lineage: Eukaryota > Metazoa > Chordata > Lepidosauria > Squamata > Dipsadidae > Erythrolamprus > Erythrolamprus reginae. The sequence continues at coordinate 213,657,896 of NC_091951.1, read as the reverse complement.
GGCTGGGCTGGCTGGCTTGCTGGAACAATGGCTGGCTGGCTGTCACAATGGCTGGCTGGCTGGCTGGGCCCGGCTGGATGGGCCTGGCTGGCAAGGCCTGGATGGGCCGGGCTGTGCTGGGCCGGGCTGGCTGGCCCTGGCTGGGCTGGCCCTGGCTGGGCTGGGCCCGGCTAGCTGGGCCCGGCTGGCTGGGCTGGCTGGCTGGCTTGAACAAGGGCTGGCTGGCTGTCACAATAGCTGGCTGTAAGTCACAATGGCTGGCAGGCTGGCTGGCTGGCTGGGCCCGGCTGGCTGGGCCTGGTGGGGCCGGGCCTGGCTGGGCCTGGCTGGCCCGGGCTGGCTGGGCTGGGCCTGGCTGGGCTGGGCTGGCTGGGCCTGGCTGCCTCGGAACTCGGAATTTGGAACTCGAAATTCTGAACTCGGAATTTGGAATTCTGAACTCGGAATTCTGAACTCGGAATTCTGAACTTGGAATTCCAAACTTGGAATTCCGAACTCAGAATTTGGAATTCGGAATGTTGAACTCGGAATTCCGAACTTGGAATTCTGAACTTGGAAATCCAAACTTGGAATTTGGAATTTGGAACTCGGAATTTGGGATGGGCCTGGCTGGGGCAGGGTGGCTGGGCCTGGCTGGCTGGTCTGGGCTGGCTGGCTGGCTGGGCTGGCTGGCTGGCTGGCTGGAACAATGGCTGGCTGGCTGTCACAATGGCTGGCTGTCACAAGGGCTGGCTGGCTGTCACAATGGCTGGCTGGCTGTCACAATGGCTGGCTGGCTATCACAATGGCTGGCTGGCTGGTTGGCTGGTTGGCTGGGCCTGGCTGGCTGGCTGGCCCTGGCGGGGCCGGTCCTGGCTGGGCTGGGCTGGCTGGGCCTGGCTGGCCGGGCCTGGCTAGGCCGGGCCTGGCTCGGCGGGGCTGTCTGGGCCTGGCTGGGCTGGTCTGGGCTGTCTGGGCCTGGCTGGGCTGGGCCAGCCAGCCCTTGTTCAAGCCAGCCAGCCAGCCCAGCCAGCCAGGCCCAGCCAGCCGGGCCGAGCCAGGCCCAGCCCATCCAGGGCCAGCCAGCCCGGCCCAGCACAGCCCGGCCCATCCAGGCCCTGCCAGCCAGGCCCAGCCAGCCGGGCCCAGCCAGCCATCCAGCCATTGTGACAGCCAGCCATCCATTGTTCCAGCCAGCCAGCCAGCCCAGCCAGCCAGGCCCAGCCAGCCTGGCCCAGCCAGGGCCAGCCCAGCAGGGCCAGCCAGCCAGCCAGGCCCAGCCAACCAGCCAACCAGCCAGCCAGCCATTGTGATAGCCAGCCAGCCATTGTGACAGCCAGCCAGCCATTGTGACAGCCAGCCAGCCAGCCAGCCTAGCCAGCAAGCCCGGCCCAGCCAGCCCGGCCCAGCCAGCCAGGCCCAGCCAACCAGCCAGCCAGCCATTGTGACAGCCAGCCAGCCATTGTGACAGCCAGCCAGCCATTGTGACAGCCAGCAAGCCAGCCAGCCAGCCAGCCCAGCCAGCAAGCCCGGCCCAGCCAGCCCGGCCCTGCCAGCCAGCCAGCCAGCCAGCCAGCCATTGTGACTTACAGCCAGCCATTGTGACAGCCAGCCAGCCCATGTTCAACCCAGCCAGCCAGCCCAGCCAGCAAGCACAGCCCAGCCAGCCCGGCCCAGCCAGCCAGGCCCAGCCAGCCAGGCCCAGCCTGGCCCAGCCAGCGCAGCCCAGCCAGGCCCAGCCCAGCCAGGCCCGGCCAGTTCCGAGTTCAGAATTCCAAGTTCCGAATTCCGTGTTCCAAATTCCGAGTTCCGAATTCTGAGTTCCGAATTCCGAGTTCGGAATTCCGAGTTCAACATTCCAAATTCCAAATTCTGAGTTCGGAATTCCAAGTTTGGAATTCCGAGTTCCGAGTTCAGAATTCCAAGTTCAGAATTCCGAGTTCAGAATTCCGAGTTCAGAATTCCGAGTTCAGAATTCCAAATTACGAGTTCCGAGTTCCGAATTACGAGTTCCAAATTACGAGTTCCGAGTTCAGAAGCCAGCCAGTCCCAGCCAGCCAGTCCCAGCCAGGCCCAGACAGCCCAGACCAGCCCAGCCAGGCCCAGCCAGCCCAGCCCAGCCAGGGCCGGCCCAGCCAGGGCCGGCCAGCCAGGCCCAGCCAGCCCCAGCCCAGCCAGGCCCAGCCTGCCAGGCCCAGCCAGCCAGCCAGCCAGCCAGCCATTGTGACAGCCAGCCAGCCATTGTGACAGCCAGCCAGCAATTTTTCCAGTCAGCCGCCAGCCAGCCCAGCCAGCCAGCCATTGTGACAGCCAGCCAGCCATTGTGACAGCCAGCCAGCTATTTTCCCAGCCATCCGCCAGCCAGCCCAGCCAGCCAGGCCCGGCCAGCCAGCCAGCCGGCCAGCCAGCCAGCCAGCCAGCCAGCCAGCCAGACAGCCAGACAGCCAGCCAGCCAGCCATTGTGACAGCCAGCCAGCCATTGTGACAGCCAGCCAGCAATTTTTCCAGCCAGCCGCCAGCCAGCCCAGCCAGCCAGCCATTGTGACAGCCAGCCAGCCATTGTGACAGCCAGCCAGCTATTTTCCCTGCCAGCCGCCAGCCAGCCCAGCCAGCCAGGCCCAGCCAGCCCGGCCCAGCCACGCCCAGCCAGCCTGGCCCAGCCAGCCAGGCCAAGCCAGCCAGGCCCAGCCCAGCTAGCCATCCAGCCATCCAGCCAGCCAGCCCAGCCAGGCCCATCCCAGCCAGGCCCATCCAGGCCCAGCCAGCCCAGCCCAGCCCAGCCCAGCCAGCCAGCCAGCCAGCCAGCCAGCCCAGGCAGCCAGGCCCAGCCAGCCAGCCAGCCATTGTGACAGCCAGGGCTGGCTGGGCTGGGCTGGGTCTGGCTGGGCTGGGCTGGCTGGGCCTGGCTGGCTGGGCCTGGCTGGGCTGGGCCTGGCTGGGCCTGGCTGGCCGGGCCTGGCTGGGCCGGGGCCGGCTGGGCTGGGTTGGCTGGCTGGCTGGCTGGAACAATGGCTGGCTGGCTGGCTGTCACAATGGCTGGATGGCTGTCACAATGGCTGGCTGGCTGGTTGGCTGGGCCTGGCTAGCTGGGCCGGGCTGGCTGGGCCGGGCTTGCTGGCTGGGCCAGGCTGGCTGGGTCTGGCTGGCTGGGCTGGCTGGCGGCTGGCAGGGAAAATAGCTGGCTGGCTGTCACAATGGCTGGCTGGCTGTCACAATGGCTGGCTGGCTGGGCTGGCTGGCGGCTGGCTGGAAAAATTGCTGGCTGGCTGTCACAATGGTTGGCTGGCTGTCACAATGGCTGGCTGGCTGGCTGGCTGGCAGGGCCTGGCTGGCTGGGCTGGCTGGCGGCTGGCTGGGAAAATAGCTGGCTGGCTGTCACAATGGCTGGCTGGCTGTCACAATGGCTGGCTGGCTGGGCTGGCTGGCGGATGACTGGAAAAATTGCTGGCTGGCTGTCACAATGGCTGGCTGGCTGTCACAATGGCTGGCTGGCTGGCTGGCTGGGCCTGGCAGCCTGGGGCTGGCTGGGCTGTGGCTGGCTGGGCCTGGCTGGCCGGGCCTGGCTGGGCCGGGCCTGGCTGGGCTGGGCTGGCTGGGCCTGGCTGGGCTTGGCTGGGCTGGCTGGGCCTGGCTGGGCTGGGCTGGCTGGGCCAGACTGGCTGGGCCGGTCTGGGCGGTCTGGGCTGGCCGGGCTGGGCTGGCCGGGCCAGGCTGGGACTGGCTGGCTGGGACTGGCTGGCTTCTGAACTCGGAACTCATAATTCGGAACTCGTAATTCGGAACTCGGAACTCGGAACTCGGAATTTGGAACTCGAAATTCTGAACTCGGAATTTGGAATTCTGAACTCGGAATTCTGAACTTGGAATTCTGAACTTGGAATTCTGAACTCGGAACTCGGAATTCCAAACTTGGAATTCCAAACTCAGAATTTGGAATTCGGAATGTTGAACTCGGAATTCCGAACTTGGAATTAGGTTTATTGGATTTATAGGTTTAGGTTTATTGGATTTATATGCCGCCCCTCTCCGCAAACTCGGGGCGGCTCACAACATTCTGAACTTGGAAATCCAAACTTGGAATTTGGAATTTGGAACTCAGAATTTGGGATGGGCCTGGCTGGGCCAGGGTGGCTGGGCCTGGCTGGCTGGGCTGTGCTGGCTGGCTGGCTGGGCTGGCTGGCTGGCTGGCTGGAACAATGGCTGGCTGGCTGTCACAATGGCTGGCTGTCACAATGGCTGGCTGGGCTGGGCTGGGCTGGCTGGCTGGCTGGCTGGCTGGCTGGGCTGGGCTGGGCTGGGCTGGTCTGGTCTGGGCTGGAATTCTGAACTCGGAATTTGGAATTCAGATTTCTGAACTCGGAATTCTGAACTCGTAACTCGGAATTCAGAACTCGGAACTCGGAATTTGGAACTCGGAATTCTGAACTCAGAATTTGGAATTCTGAACTTGGAATTCCGAACTCAGAATTTGGAATTTGGAATTTGGAACTTGGAATTCCAAACTCGGAATTACAAACTCTGAATTCCAAACTCTGAATTTTGAATTTTGAATTTTGAACTTGGAATTCCAAGCTCGGAATTCCAAACTCGGAATTCCAAACTCAGAATTTGGAACTCGGAATTCCAAGCCCGGAATTCCGAACTCTGAATTCCAAACTCAGAATTTGGAACTCGGAATTCTAAACTCGGAACTCAGAATTCGGAACTCGGAATTCTGAACTCGGAATTTGGAAATCTGAACTTGGAATTCTGAACAGCCCAGCCAGCCAGCCAGCCAGCCCAGCCAGGCCCAGCCCAAATTCTGAGTTCCGAATTCCGAGTTCAGAATTCCGAGTTCAACATTCCAAATTCCAAATTCAGAGTTCGGAATTCCAAGTTTGGATTTCCGAGTTCCGAGTTCATCATTCCGAGTTCAGAATTCCGAGTTTGGAATTCCAAGTTCGGAATTCTGAGTTTGTAATTCCAACTTCCAAATTCCGATTTCATAATTCCAAATTCCGAGTTCAGAATTCGAAGTTCGGAATTCCGAGTTTGGAATTCCGAGTTCCGAGTTCAGAATTCCGAGTTCCAAATTCTAAGTTTGAAATTCCGAGTTTGGAATTCCGAGTTTGGAATTCCAAGTTCCAAATTCCAAATTCCAAATTCTGAGTTCGGAATTCCAAGTTCAGAATTCCAAATTCTGAGTTCAGAATTTCGAGTTCCAAATTCCGAGTTCCGAGTTCCGAATTCCGAGTTACGAGTTCAGGATTCCGTGTTCAGAAATCTGAATTCCAAATTCCGAGTTCAGAATTCCAAGTTCAGAATTCCAAGTTCAGAATTCCAAGTTCAGATTTCCAAATTCCGAGTTCAGAATTCCGAGTTCCGAATTCTGAGTTCCGAGTTTAGAATTCCGAGTTCCAAATTCTGAGTTTGGAATTCAGAGTACGGAATTCCGAGCTTGGAATTCCGAGTTCCAAATTCTGAGTTTGGAATTCCGAGTTCGGAGTTCCGAGCTTGGAATTCCAAGTTCAAAATTCAAAATTCAAAATTCAGAGTTTGGAATTCAGAGTTTGTAATTCCGAGTTTGGAATTCCAAGTTCCAAATTCCAAATTCCAAATTCTGAGTTCGGAATTCCGAGTTCGGAATTCCGAGTTCCGAGTTCAGAATTCCAAGTTCCGAATTCCGTGATCCAAATTCCGAGTTCCGAATTCTGAGTTCCGAATTCCGAGTTCGGAATTCCGAGTTCAACATTCCGAGTTCAGAATTCCGAGTTCAGAATTCCGAGTTCAGAATTCCGAGTTCAGAATTCCAAATTCCGAGTTCAGAATTTCGAGTTCCAAATTACGAGTTCCGAGTTCCGAATTACGTGTTCCGAATTACGAGTTCCGAGTTCAGAAGCCAGCCAGTCCCAGCCAGCCAGTCCCAGCCCAGCCCAGCCCAGCCCAGCCAGCCAGCCAGCCCAGCCAGCCAGCCAGCCAGCCATTGTGACAGCCAGCCATTGTGACAGCCAGCCATTGTGACAGCCAGCCAGCCATTGTTCCAGCCAGCCAGCCAGCCCAGCCAGCCAGCCAGCCCAGCCCAGCCAGCCAGGCCCAGCCACCCTGGCCCAGCCAGGCCCATCCCAAATTCCGAGTTCCGAATTCCAATTTCCAAATTCCGAATTCCGAGTTCCAAATTCCGAGTTCCAAATTCCAAATTCCAAGTTTGGATTTCCAAGTTCATAATTCCAAGTTCGGAATTCCGAGTTCAACATTCCGAATTCCAAATTCTGAGTTCGGAATTCCAAGTTTGGAATTCCGAGTTCCGAGTTCAGAATTCCGAGTTCCGAATTACGAATTTCGAGTTCAGAAGCCTGGCCCGGCCCGCCCAGCCCAGCCAGCCCAGACCGGCCAGACCGGCCCAGCCAGTCTGGCCCAGCCAGCCCAGCCCAGCCAGGCCCAGCCAGCCCCAGCCCAGCCAGGCCCAGCCAGCCCAGCCCAGGCCAGCCAGGCCCAGCCAGCCCAGCCCAGCCAGGCCCGGCCAGCCAGCCCCAGCCAGGCCCAGCCCAGCCAGGCTCAGCCAGCGAGGCCCAGCCAGCCCAGCCCAGCCAGGCCCAGCCCAGCCAGGCCGGGCCAAGTTCCAAATTCCAAATTCCAAATTCTGAGTTCGGAATTCCAAGTTCAGAATTCCAAATTCTGAGTTCAGAATTCCGAGTTCCAAATTCCGAGTTACGAGTTTAGAATTCCGAGTTCAGAAATCTGAATTCCAAATTCCAAGTTCAGAAATCTGAATTCCAAATTCCGAGTTCAGAATTCCAAGTTCAGAATTCCAAGTTCAGAATTCCAAGTTCAGAATTCCGAGTTCCGAATTCTGAGTTCCGAGTTTAGAATTCCGAGTTCCAAATTCTGAGTTTGGAATTCAGAGTTTGGAATTCCGAGCTTGGAATTCCGAGTTCCAAATTCTGAGTTTGGAATTCTGAGTTTGGAATTCCGAGCTTGGAATTCCAAGTTCAAAATTCAAAATTCAGAGTTTGGAATTCCGAGTTTGGAATTCCGAGTTTGGAATTCCAAGTTCCAAATTCCAAATTCCAAATTCTGAGTTCGGAATTCCGAGTTCGGAATTCCGAGTTCCGAGTTCAGAATTCCAAGTTCTGAATTCCGTGTTCAGAATTCCGAGTTCAGAATTCCAAATTCCGAGTTCAGAATTTTGAGTTCCAAATTCCGAGTTCCGAGTTCCGAATTACGAGTTCCGAATTACGAGTTCCGAGTTCAGAAGCCAGCCAGTCCCAGCCAGCCAGTCCCAGCCTGGCCCGGCCGGCCCAGCCCAGCCAGCCCAGACCGCCCAGACCGGCCCAGCCAGTCCGGCCCAGCCAGCCCAGCTTAGCCAGGCCCAGACAGCCCAGCCCAGGCCAGCCAGACCCAGCCAGCCCAGCCCAGCCAGGCCCGGCCCAGCCAGGCCCGGCCAGCTAGCCCCAGCCAGCCCCAGCCCAGCCAGGCCCAGCCTGCCAGGCCCAGCCAGCCAGCCAGCCAGCCAGCCAGCCAGCCAGCCAGCCAGCCATTGTGACAGCCAGCCAGCCATTGTGACAGCCAGCCAGCAATTTTTCCAGTCAGCAGCCAGTCAGCCCAGCCAGCCAGCCATTGTGACAGCAAGCCAGCCATTGTGACAGCCAGCCAGTTATTTTCCCAGCCAGCCACCAGCCAGCCCAGCCAGCCAGGCCCAGCCAGCCAGCCAGCCAGCCGGCCAGCCAGCCAGCCAGCCATTGTGACAGCCAGCCAGCCATTGTGACAGCCAGCCAGCAATTTTTCCAGCCAGCCGCCAGCCAGCCCAGCCAGCCAGCCATTGTGACAGCCAGCCAGCCATTGTGACAGCCAGCCAGCTATTTTCCCAGCCAGCCAGCCGCCAGCCAGCCCAGCCAGCCAGGCCCAGCCAGCCCGGCCCAGCCAGGCCCAGCCAGCCAGGCCAAGCCAGCCAGGCCAAGCCAGCCAGGCCCAGCCCAGCCAGCCAGCCAGCCAGCCAGCCAGCCCAGCCAGGCCCATCCCATCCAGGCCCAGCCAGCCCACCCCAGCCCAGCCCAGCCCAGCCAGCCAGCCAGCCCAGCCCAGCCAGCCAGCCAGCCAGCCAGCCCAGCCAGCCAGGCCCAGCCAGCCAGCCATTGTGACAGCCAGCCATTGTGACAGCCAGCCAGCCATTGTGACAGCCATCCATCCAGCCAGCCCAGCCCAGCCAGCCAGGCCCAGCCACCCTGGCCCAGCCAGGCCCATCCCAAATTCCGAGTTCCGAATTCCAAGTTCCGAATTCCGAATTCCGAGTTCCAAATTCCGAGTTCCAAATTCCAAATTCCAAGTTTGGATTTCCAAGTTCAACATTCCGAATTCCAAATTCTGAGTTCGGAATTCCAAGTTCAGAATTCCAAGTTCAGAATTCCAAGTTCAGAATTCCGAGTTCAGAATTCCAGGCCCCGCCAGCCAGGCCCAGCCAGCCGGGCCCAGCCAGCCAGCCAGCCATTGTGACAGCCAGCCAGCCATTGTTCCAGCCAGCTAGCCAGCCCAGCCAGGCCCAGCCGGCTGGGCCCAGCCAGGCCCAGCCCAGCCAGGGCCAGCCAGCCAGCCAGGCCCAGCCAACCAGCCAGCCAGCCATTGTGACAGCCAGCCAGCCATTGTGACAGCCAGCCAGCCATTGTGACAGCCAGCCAGCCAGCCAGCCAGCCCAGCCAGCAAGCCCGGCCCAGCAAGCCCGGCCCAGCCAGCCAGGCCCAGCCAACCAGCCAGCCAGCCATTGTGACAGCCAGCCAGCCATTGTGACAGCCAGCCAGCCATTGTGACAGCCAGCCAGCCAGCCAGCCAGCCCAGCCAGCAAGCCCGGCCCAGCAAGCCCAGCCCAGGCCAGCCAGGCCCAGCCAGCCCAGCCCAGCCAGGCCCGGCCCAGCTGGGCCCGGCCAGCCAGGCCCGGCCAGCCAGCCCCAGCCAGGCCCAGCCCAGCCAGGCTCAGCCAGCGAGGCCCAGCCAGCCCAGCCCAGCCAGGCCCAGCCCAGCCAGGCCGGGCCAAGTTCCAAATTCCAAATTCCAAATTCTGAGTTCGGAATTCCAAGTTCAGAATTCCAAATTCTGAGTTCAGAATTCCGAGTTCCAAATTCCGAGTTACGAGTTTAGAATTCCGAGTTCAGAAATCTGAATTCCAAATTCCAAGTTCAGAAATCTGAATTCCAAATTCCGAGTTCAGAATTCCAAGTTCAGAATTCCAAGTTCAGAATTCCAAGTTCAGAATTCCGAGTTCCGAATTCTGAGTTCCGAGTTTAGAATTCCGAGTTCCAAATTCTGAGTTTGGAATTCAGAGTTTGGAATTCCGAGCTTGGAATTCCGAGTTCCAAATTCTGAGTTTGGAATTCTGAGTTTGGAATTCCGAGCTTGGAATTCCAAGTTCAAAATTCAAAATTCAGAGTTTGGAATTCCGAGTTTGGAATTCCGAGTTTGGAATTCCAAGTTCCAAATTCCAAATTCCAAATTCTGAGTTCGGAATTCCGAGTTCGGAATTCCGAGTTCCGAGTTCAGAATTCCAAGTTCTGAATTCCGTGTTCAGAATTCCGAGTTCAGAATTCCAAATTCCGAGTTCAGAATTTTGAGTTCCAAATTCCGAGTTCCGAGTTCCGAATTACGAGTTCCGAATTACGAGTTCCGAGTTCAGAAGCCAGCCAGTCCCAGCCAGCCAGTCCCAGCCTGGCCCGGCCGGCCCAGCCCAGCCAGCCCAGACCGCCCAGACCGGCCCAGCCAGTCCGGCCCAGCCAGCCCAGCTTAGCCAGGCCCAGACAGCCCAGCCCAGGCCAGCCAGACCCAGCCAGCCCAGCCCAGCCAGGCCCGGCCCAGCCAGGCCCGGCCAGCTAGCCCCAGCCAGCCCCAGCCCAGCCAGGCCCAGCCTGCCAGGCCCAGCCAGCCAGCCAGCCAGCCAGCCAGCCAGCCAGCCAGCCAGCCATTGTGACAGCCAGCCAGCCATTGTGACAGCCAGCCAGCAATTTTTCCAGTCAGCAGCCAGTCAGCCCAGCCAGCCAGCCATTGTGACAGCAAGCCAGCCATTGTGACAGCCAGCCAGTTATTTTCCCAGCCAGCCACCAGCCAGCCCAGCCAGCCAGGCCCAGCCAGCCAGCCAGCCAGCCGGCCAGCCAGCCAGCCAGCCATTGTGACAGCCAGCCAGCCATTGTGACAGCCAGCCAGCAATTTTTCCAGCCAGCCGCCAGCCAGCCCAGCCAGCCAGCCATTGTGACAGCCAGCCAGCCATTGTGACAGCCAGCCAGCTATTTTCCCAGCCAGCCAGCCGCCAGCCAGCCCAGCCAGCCAGGCCCAGCCAGCCCGGCCCAGCCAGGCCCAGCCAGCCAGGCCAAGCCAGCCAGGCCAAGCCAGCCAGGCCCAGCCCAGCCAGCCAGCCAGCCAGCCAGCCCAGCCAGGCCCATCCCATCCAGGCCCAGCCAGCCCACCCCAGCCCAGCCCAGCCCAGCCAGCCAGCCAGCCCAGCCCAGCCAGCCAGCCAGCCAGCCCAGCCAGCCAGGCCCAGCCAGCCAGCCATTGTGACAGCCAGCCATTGTGACAGCCAGCCAGCCATTGTGACAGCCATCCATCCAGCCAGCCCAGCCCAGCCAGCCAGGCCCAGCCACCCTGGCCCAGCCAGGCCCATCCCAAATTCCGAGTTCCGAATTCCAAGTTCCGAATTCCGAATTCCGAGTTCCAAATTCCGAGTTCCAAATTCCAAATTCCAAGTTTGGATTTCCAAGTTCAACATTCCGAATTCCAAATTCTGAGTTCGGAATTCCAAGTTCAGAATTCCAAGTTCAGAATTCCGAGTTCAGAATTCCAGGCCCCGCCAGCCAGGCCCAGCCAGCCGGGCCCAGCCAGCCAGCCAGCCATTGTGACAGCCAGCCAGCCATTGTTCCAGCCAGCTAGCCAGCCCAGCCAGGCCCAGCCGGCTGGGCCCAGCCAGGCCCAGCCCAGCCAGGGCCAGCCAGCCAGCCAGGCCCAGCCAACCAGCCAGCCAGCCATTGTGACAGCCAGCCAGCCATTGTGACAGCCAGCCAGCCATTGTGACAGCCAGCCAGCCAGCCAGCCAGCCCAGCCAGCAAGCCCGGCCCAGCAAGCCCGGCCCAGCCAGCCAGGCCCAGCCAACCAGCCAGCCAGCCATTGTGACAGCCAGCCAGCCATTGTGACAGCCAGCCAGCCATTGTTCCAGCCAGCCAGCCAGCCAGCCAGCCCAGCCAGCAAGCCCCGCCCAGCCAGCCCGGCCCTGCCAGCCAGCCAGCCAGCCAGCCAGCCAGCCATTGTGACTTACAGCCAGCCATTGTGACAGCCAGCCAGCCCTTCTTGAAGCCAGCCACCCAGCCCAGCCAGCAAGCACAGCCCAGCCAGCCTGGCCCAGCCAGCCCGGCCCAGCCAGCCAGGCCCGGCCCGCCAGGCCCAGCCCGGCCCAGCCAGCCCAGCCCAGCCAGGCCCAGCCCAGCCAGGCCCAGCCCAGCCAGGCCCGGCCAGTTCCGAGTTCAGAATTCCAAGTTCCGAATTCCGTGTTCCAAATTCCGAGTTCCGAATTCTGAGTTCTGAATTCCGAGTTCAGAATTCCGAGTTCAACATTCCGAATTCCAAATTCTGAGTTCGGAATTCCAAGTTTGGAATTCCGAGTTCCGAGTTCAGAATTCCAAGTTCAGAATTCCGAGTTCAGAATTCCAAATTCCGAGTTCAGAATTTCGAGTTCCAAATTCCGATTTCCGAGTTCCGAATTACGAGTTCTGAATTACGAGTTCCGAGTTCAGAAGCCAGCCAGTCCCAGCCAGCCAGTCCCAGCCTGGCCCGGCCAGCCCAGCCCGGCCAGCCCAGACCGCCCAGACCGGCCCAGCCAGTCCGGCCCAGCCAGCCCAGCCCAGCCAGGCCCGGCCAGCCGGGCCCAGCCAGCCCCAGCCCAGCCAGGCCCAGACATCCCAGACCAGCCCAGCCAGGCCCATACAGCCCAGCCCAGCCAGGCCCGGCCCAGCCAGGCCCGGCCAGCCAGGCCCATCCAGGCCCAGCCCAGCAAGGCCCAGCCTGCCAGGCCCAGCCAGCCAGCCAGCCAGCCAGCCATTGTGACAGCCAGCCAGCCATTGTGACAGCCAGCCAGCAATTTTTCCAGTCAGCCCCCAGCCAGCCCAGCCAGCCAGCCATTGTAACAGCCAGCCAGCCATTGTGACAGCCAGCCAGCTATTTTCCCAGCCAGCCGCCAGCCAGCCCAGCCAGCCAGGCCCAGCCAGCCAGCCAGCCAGCCAGCCAGCCATTGTGACAGCCAGCCAGCCATTGTGACAGCCAGCCAGCAATTTTTCCAGCCAGCCGTCAGCCAGCCCAGCCAGCCAGCCATTGTGACAGCCAGCCAGCCATTGTGACAGCCAGCCAGCTATTTTCCCTGCCAGCCGCCAGCCAGCCCAGCCAGCGAGGCCCAGCCAGCCCAGCCCAGCCAGGCCTACCCAGCCAGGCCCAGCCAGCCAGGCCAAGCCAGCCAGGCCCAGCCCAGCCGGCCAGCCAGCCAGCCAGCCAGCCAGCCCAGCCAAGCCCATCCCAGCCAGGCCCAGCCAGCCCCAGCCAGCCCCAGCCAGCCAGCCCAGCCCAGCCCAGCCGGCCAGCCAGCCCAGCCCAGCCAGCCAGGCCCAGCCAGCCAGCCAGCCAGCCAGCCAGCCATTGTGACAGCCAGCCATTGTGACAGCCAGCCAGCCACCGTTCCAGCCAGCCAGCCAGCCAGCCAGCCCAGCCAGCCAGCCAGCCCAGCCCAGCCAGCCAGGCCCAGCCACCCTGGCCCAGCCAGGCCCATCCCAAATTCCGAGTTCCAAATTCCAAATTCCAAGTTTGGATTTCCAAGTTCAGAATTCCAAGTTCGGAATTCCGAGTTCAACATTCCGAGTTCAGAATTCCGAGTTCAGAATTCCGAGTTCAGAATTCCGAGTTCAGAATTCCAAATTCCGAGTTCAGAATTTCGAGTTCCAAATTACGAGTTCCGAGTTCCGAATTACGAGTTCCGAATTACGAGTTCCGAGTTGAGAAGCCAGCCAGTCCCAGCCAGCCAGTCCCAGCCCAGCCCAGCCCAGCCCAGCCAGCCAGCCAGCCCAGCCAGCCAACCAGCCAGCCAGCCAGCCCAGCCAGCCAGGCCCAGCCAGCCAGCCAGCCAGCCATTGTGACAGCCAGCCATTGTGACAGCCAGCCATTGTGACAGCCAGCCAGCCATTGTTCCAGCCAGCCAGCCAGCCCAGCCAGCCAGCCAGCCCAGCCCAGCCAGCCAGCCAGCCCAGCCCAGCCAGCCAGGCCCAGCCACCCTGGCCCAGCCAGGCCCATCCCAAATTCCGAGTTCCGAATTCCAATTTCCGAATTCCGAATTCCGAGTTCCAAATTCCGAGTTCCAAATTCCAAATTCCAAGTTTGGATTTCCAAGTTCATAATTCCAAGTTCGGAATTCCGAGTTCAACATTCCGAATTCCAAATTCTGAGTTCGGAATTCCAAGTTTGGAATTCCGAATTCCGAGTTCAGAATTCCGAGTTCCGAATTACGAATTTCGAGTTCAGAAGCCAGCCAGTCCCAGCCAGCCAGTCCCAGCCTGGCCCGGCCCGCCCAGCCCAGCCAGCCCAGACCGGCCAGACCGGCCCAGCCAGTCTGGCCCAGCCAGCCCAGCCCAGCCAGGCCCAGCCAGCCCCAGCCCAGCCAGGCCCAGCCAGCCCAGCCCAGGCCAGCCAGGCCCAGCCAGCCCAGCCCAGCCAGGCCCGGCCCAGCCAAGCCCGGCCAGCCAGGCCCGGCCAGCCAGCCCCAGCCAGGCCCAGCCCAGCCAGGCCCAGCCAGCGAGGCCCAGCCAGCCCAGCCCAGCCAGGCCCAGCCCAGCCAGGCCGGGCCAAGTTCCAAATTCCAAATTCCAAATTCCAAATTCTGAGTTCGGAATTCCAAGTTCAGAATTCCAAATTCTGAGTTCAGAATTCCGAGTTCCAAATTCCGAGTTACGAGTTTAGAATTCCGAGTTCAGAAATCTGAATTCCAAATTCCAAGTTCAGAAATCTGAATTCCAAATTCCGAGTTCAGAATTCCAAGTTCAGAATTCCAAGTTCAGAATTCCAAGTTCAGAATTCCGAGTTCCGAATTCTGAGTTCCGAGTTTAGAATTCCGAGTTCCAAATTCTGAGTTTGGAATTCAGAGTTTGGAATTCCGAGCTTGGAATTCCGAGTTCCAAATTCTGAGTTTGGAATTCTGAGTTCGGAATTCCGAGCTTGGAATTCCAAGTTCAAAATTCAAAATTCAAAATTCAGAGTTTGGAATTCCGAGTTTGGAATTCCGAGTTTGGAATTCCAAGTTCCAAATTCCAAATTCCAAATTCTGAGTTCGGAATTCCGAGTTCGGAATTCCGAGTTCCGAGTTCAGAATTCCAAGTTCTGAATTCCGTGTTCAGAATTCCGAGTTCAGAATTCCAAATTCCGAGTTCAGAATTTTGAGTTCCAAATTCCGAGTTCCGAGTTCCGAATTACGAGTTCCGAATTACGAGTTCCGAGTTCAGAAGCCAGCCAGTCCCAGCCAGCCAGTCCCAGCCTGGCCCGGCCGGCCCAGCCCAGCCAGCCCAGACCGCCCAGACCGGCCCAGCCAGTCCGGCCCAGCCAGCCCAGCTTAGCCAGGCCCAGACAGCCCAGCCCAGGCCAGCCAGGCCCAGACAGCCCAGCCCAGCCAGGCCCGGCCCAGCCAGGCCCGGCCAGCCAGCCCCAGCCAGCCCCAGCCCAGCCAGGCCCAGCCTGCCAGGCCCAGCCAGCCAGCCAGCCAGCCAGCCATTGTGACAGCCAGCCAGCCATTGTGACAGCCAGCCAGCAATTTTTCCAGTCAGCAGCCAGTCAGCCCAGCCAGCCAGCCATTGTGACAGCCAGCCAGCCATTGTGACAGCCAGCCAGTTATTTTCCCAGCCAGCCACCAGCCAGCCCAGCCAGCCAGGCCCAGCCAGCCAGCCAGCCAGCCGGCCAGCCAGCCAGCCAGCCATTGTGACAGCCAGCCAGCCATTGTGACAGCCAGCCAGCAATTTTTCCAGCCAGCCGCCAGCCAGCCCAGCCAGCCAGCCATTGTGACAGCCAGCCAGCCATTGTGACAGCCAGCCAGCTATTTTCCCAGCCAGCCAGCCGCCAGCCCGCCCAGCCAGCCAGGCCCAGCCAGCCAGGCCAAGCCAGCCAGGCCAAGCCAGCCAGGCCCAGCCCAGCCAGCCAGCCAGCCAGCCAGCCAGCCCAGCCAGGCCCATCCCAGCCAGGCCCAGCCAGCCCACCCCAGCCCAGCCCAGCCCAGCCAGCCAGCCAGCCCAGCCCAGCCAGCCAGCCAGCCAGCCCAGCCAGCCAGGCCCAGCCAGCCAGCCATTGTGACAGCCAGCCATTGTGACAGCCAGCCAGCCATTGTGACAGCCATCCATCCAGCCAGCCCAGCCCAGCCAGCCAGGCCCAGCCACCCTGGCCCAGCCAGGCCCATCCCAAATTCCGAGTTCCGAATTCCAAGTTCCGAATTCCGAATTCCGAGTTCCAAATTCCGAGTTCCAAATTCCAAATTCCAAGTTTGGATTTCCAAGTTCAACATTCCGAATTCCAAATTCTGAGTTCGGAATTCCAAGTTCAGAATTCCAAGTTCAGAATTCCGAGTTCAGAATTCCAGGCCCCGCCAGCCAGGCCCAGCCAGCCGGGCCCAGCCAGCCAGCCAGCCATTGTGACAGCCAGCCAGCCATTGTTCCAGCCAGCCAGCCAGCCCAGCCAGGCCCAGCCGGCTGGGCCCAGCCAGGCCCAGCCCAGCCAGGGCCAGCCAGCCAGCCAGGCCCAGCCAACCAGCCAACCAGCCAGCCAGCCATTGTGACAGCCAGCCAGCCATTGTGACAGCCAGCCAGCCATTGTGACAGCCAGCCAGCCAGCCAGCCAGCCCAGCCAGCAAGCCCGGCCCAGCAAGCCCGGCCCAGCCAGCCAGGCCCAGCCAACCAGCCAGCCAGCCATTGTGACAGCCAGCCAGCCATTGTGACAGCCAGCCAGCCATTGTTCCAGCCAGCCAGCCAGCCAGCCAGCCCAGCCAGCAAGCCCGGCCCAGCCAGCCCGGCCCTGCCAGCCAGCCAGCCAGCCAGCCATTGTGACTTACAGCCAGCCATTGTGACAGCCAGCCAGCCCTTCTTGAAGCCAGCCACCCAGCCCAGCCAGCAAGCACAGCCCAGCCAGCCTGGCCCAGCCAGCCCGGCCCAGCCAGCCAGGCCCGGCCCGCCAGGCCCAGCCCGGCCCAGCCAGCCCAGCCCAGCCAGGCCCAGCCCAGCCAGGCCCGGCCAGTTCCGAGTTCAGAATTCCAAGTTCCGAATTCCGTGTTCCAAATTCCGAGTTCCGAATTCTGAGTTCTGAATTCCGAGTTCAGAATTCCGAGTTCAACATTCCGAATTCCAAATTCTGAGTTCGGAATTCCAAGTTTGGAATTCCGAGTTCCGAGTTCAGAATTCCAAGTTCAGAATTCCGAGTTCAGAATTCCAAATTCCGAGTTCAGAATTTCGAGTTCCAAATTCCGATTTCCGAGTTCCGAATTACGAGTTCTGAATTACGAGTTCCGAGTTCAGAAGCCAGCCAGTCCCAGCCAGCCAGTCCCAGCCTGGCCCGGCCAGCCCAGCCCGGCCAGCCCAGACCGCCCAGACCGGCCCAGCCAGTCCGGCCCAGCCAGCCCAGCCCAGCCAGGCCCGGCCAGCCGGGCCCAGCCAGCCCCAGCCCAGCCAGGCCCAGACAGCCCAGACCAGCCCAGCCAGGCCCATACAGCCCAGCCCAGCCAGGCCCGGCCCAGCCAGGCCCGGCCAGCCAGGCCCATCCAGGCCCAGCCCAGCAAGGCCCAGCCTGCCAGGCCCAGCCAGCCAGCCAGCCAGCCAGCCATTGTGACAGCCAGCCAGCCATTGTGACAGCCAGCCAGCAATTTTTCCAGTCAGCCGCCAGCCAGCCCAGCCAGCCAGCCATTGTAACAGCCAGCCAGCCATTGTGACAGCCAGCCAGCTATTTTCCCAGCCAGCCGCCAGCCAGCCCAGCCAGCCAGGCCCAGCCAGCCAGCCAGCCAGCCAGCCAGCCAGCCATTGTGACAGCCAGCCAGCCATTGTGACAGCCAGCCAGCAATTTTTCCAGCCAGCCGTCAGCCAGCCCAGCCAGCCAGCCATTGTGACAGCCAGCCAGCCATTGTGACAGCCAGCCAGCTATTTTCCCTGCCAGCCGCCAGCCAGCCCAGCCAGCGAGGCCCAGCCAGCCCGGCCCAGCCAGGCCTACCCAGCCAGGCCCAGCCAGCCAGGCCAAGCCAGGCCCAGCCAGCCCCAGCCCAGCCAGGCCCAGCCAGCCCAGCCCAGGCCAGCCAGGCCCAGCCAGCCCAGCCCAGCCAGGCCCGGCCCAGCCAAGCCCGGCCAGCCAGGCCCGGCCAGCCAGCCCCAGCCAGGCCCAGCCCAGCCAGGCCCAGCCAGCCCAGCCCAGCCAGGCCCAGCCCAGCCAGGCCGGGCCAAGTTCCAAATTCCAAATTCCAAATTCTGAGTTCGGAATTCCAAGTTCAGAATTCCAAATTCTGAGTTCAGAATTCCGAGTTCCAAATTCCGAGTTACGAGTTTAGAATTCCGAGTTCAGAAATCTGAATTCCAAATTCCAAGTTCAGAAATCTGAATTCCAAATTCCGAGTTCAGAATTCCAAGTTCAGAATTCCAAGTTCAGAATTCCAAGTTCAGAATTCCAAGTTCAGAATTCCGAGTTCCGAATTCTGAGTTCCGAGTTTAGAATTCCGAGTTCCAAATTCTGAGTTTGGAATTCAGAGTTTGGAATTCCGAGCTTGGAATTCCGAGTTCCAAATTCTGAGTTTGGAATTCTGAGTTCGGAATTCCGAGCTTGGAATTCCAAGTTCAAAATTCAAAATTCAAAATTCAGAGTTTGGAATTCCGAGTTTGGAATTCCGAGTTTGGAATTCCAAGTTCCAAATTCCAAATTCCAAATTCTGAGTTCGGAATTCCGAGTTCGGAATTCCGAGTTCCGAGTTCAGAATTCCAAGTTCTGAATTCCGTGTTCAGAATTCCGAGTTCAGAATTCCAAATTCCGAGTTCAGAATTTTGAGTTCCAAATTCCGAGTTCCGAGTTCCGAATTACGAGTTCCGAATTACGAGTTCCGAGTTCAGAAGCCAGCCAGTCCCAGCCAGCCAGTCCCAGCCTGGCCCGGCCGGCCCAGCCCAGCCAGCCCAGACCGCCCAGACCGGCCCAGCCAGTCCGGCCCAGCCAGCCCAGCTTAGCCAGGCCCAGACAGCCCAGCCCAGGCCAGCCAGGCCCAGACAGCCCAGCCCAGCCAGGCCCGGCCCAGCCAGGCCCGGCCAGCCAGCCCCAGCCAGCCCCAGCCCAGCCAGGCCCAGCCTGCCAGGCCCAGCCAGCCAGCCAGCCAGCCAGCCATTGTGACAGCCAGCCAGCCATTGTGACAGCCAGCCAGCAATTTTTCCAGTCAGCAGCCAGTCAGCCCAGCCAGCCAGCCATTGTGACAGCCAGCCAGCCATTGTGACAGCCAGCCAGTTATTTTCCCAGCCAGCCACCAGCCAGCCCAGCCAGCCAGGCCCAGCCAGCCAGCCAGCCAGCCGGCCAGCCAGCCAGCCAGCCATTGTGACAGCCAGCCAGCCATTGTGACAGCCAGCCAGCAATTTTTCCAGCCAGCCGCCAGCCAGCCCAGCCAGCCAGCCATTGTGACAGCCAGCCAGCCATTGTGACAGCCAGCCAGCTATTTTCCCAGCCAGCCAGCCGCCAGCCCGCCCAGCCAGCCAGGCCCAGCCAGCCAGGCCAAGCCAGCCAGGCCAAGCCAGCCAGGCCCAGCCCAGCCAGCCAGCCAGCCAGCCAGCCCAGCCAGGCCCATCCCAGCCAGGCCCAGCCAGCCCACCCCAGCCCAGCCCAGCCCAGCCAGCCAGCCAGCCCAGCCCAGCCAGCCAGCCAGCCAGCCCAGCCAGCCAGGCCCAGCCAGCCAGCCATTGTGACAGCCAGCCATTGTGACAGCCAGCCAGCCATTGTGACAGCCATCCATCCAGCCAGCCCAGCCCAGCCAGCCAGGCCCAGCCACCCTGGCCCAGCCAGGCCCATCCCAAATTCCGAGTTCCGAATTCCAAGTTCCGAATTCCGAATTCCGAGTTCCAAATTCCGAGTTCCAAATTCCAAATTCCAAGTTTGGATTTCCAAGTTCAACATTCCGAATTCCAAATTCTGAGTTCGGAATTCCAAGTTCAGAATTCCAAGTTCAGAATTCCGAGTTCAGAATTCCAGGCCCCGCCAGCCAGGCCCAGCCAGCCGGGCCCAGCCAGCCAGCCAGCCATTGTGACAGCCAGCCAGCCATTGTTCCAGCCAGCCAGCCAGCCCAGCCAGGCCCAGCCGGCTGGGCCCAGCCAGGCCCAGCCCAGCCAGGGCCAGCCAGCCAGCCAGGCCCAGCCAACCAGCCAACCAGCCAGCCAGCCATTGTGACAGCCAGCCAGCCATTGTGACAGCCAGCCAGCCATTGTGACAGCCAGCCAGCCAGCCAGCCAGCCCAGCCAGCAAGCCCGGCCCAGCAAGCCCGGCCCAGCCAGCCAGGCCCAGCCAACCAGCCAGCCAGCCATTGTGACAGCCAGCCAGCCATTGTGACAGCCAGCCAGCCATTGTTCCAGCCAGCCAGCCAGCCAGCCAGCCCAGCCAGCAAGCCTGGCCCAGCCAGCCCGGCCCTGCCAGCCAGCCAGCCAGCCAGCCATTGTGACTTACAGCCAGCCATTGTGACAGCCAGCCAGCCCTTCTTGAAGCCAGCCACCCAGCCCAGCCAGCAAGCACAGCCCAGCCAGCCTGGCCCAGCCAGCCCGGCCCAGCCAGCCAGGCCCGGCCCGCCAGGCCCAGCCAGCCCCAGCCAGGCCCAGCCCAGCCAGGCCCAGCCAGCCCAGCCCAGCCAGGCCCAGCCCAGCCAGGCCGGGCCAAGTTCCAAATTCCAAATTCCAAATTCTGAGTTCGGAATTCCAAGTTCAGAATTCCAAATTCTGAGTTCAGAATTCCGAGTTCCAAATTCCGAGTTACGAGTTTAGAATTCCGAGTTCAGAAATCTGAATTCCAAATTCCAAGTTCAGAAATCTGAATTCCAAATTCCGAGTTCAGAATTCCAAGTTCAGAATTCCAAGTTCAGAATTCCAAGTTCAGAATTCCAAGTTCAGAATTCCGAGTTCCGAATTCTGAGTTCCGAGTTTAGAATTCCGAGTTCCAAATTCTGAGTTTGGAATTCAGAGTTTGGAATTCCGAGCTTGGAATTCCGAGTTCCAAATTCTGAGTTTGGAATTCTGAGTTCGGAATTCCGAGCTTGGAATTCCAAGTTCAAAATTCAAAATTCAAAATTCAGAGTTTGGAATTCCGAGTTTGGAATTCCGAGTTTGGAATTCCAAGTTCCAAATTCCAAATTCCAAATTCTGAGTTCGGAATTCCGAGTTCGGAATTCCGAGTTCCGAGTTCAGAATTCCAAGTTCTGAATTCCGTGTTCAGAATTCCGAGTTCAGAATTCCAAATTCCGAGTTCAGAATTTTGAGTTCCAAATTCCGAGTTCCGAGTTCCGAATTACGAGTTCCGAATTACGAGTTCCGAGTTCAGAAGCCAGCCAGTCCCAGCCAGCCAGTCCCAGCCTGGCCCGGCCGGCCCAGCCCAGCCAGCCCAGACCGCCCAGACCGGCCCAGCCAGTCCGGCCCAGCCAGCCCAGCTTAGCCAGGCCCAGACAGCCCAGCCCAGGCCAGCCAGGCCCAGACAGCCCAGCCCAGCCAGGCCCGGCCCAGCCAGGCCCGGCCAGCCAGCCCCAGCCAGCCCCAGCCCAGCCAGGCCCAGCCTGCCAGGCCCAGCCAGCCAGCCAGCCAGCCAGCCATTGTGACAGCCAGCCAGCCATTGTGACAGCCAGCCAGCAATTTTTCCAGTCAGCAGCCAGTCAGCCCAGCCAGCCAGCCATTGTGACAGCCAGCCAGCCATTGTGACAGCCAGCCAGTTATTTTCCCAGCCAGCCACCAGCCAGCCCAGCCAGCCAGGCCCAGCCAGCCAGCCAGCCAGCCGGCCAGCCAGCCAGCCAGCCATTGTGACAGCCAGCCAGCCATTGTGACAGCCAGCCAGCAATTTTTCCAGCCAGCCGCCAGCCAGCCCAGCCAGCCAGCCATTGTGACAGCCAGCCAGCCATTGTGACAGCCAGCCAGCTATTTTCCCAGCCAGCCAGCCGCCAGCCCGCCCAGCCAGCCAGGCCCAGCCAGCCAGGCCAAGCCAGCCAGGCCAAGCCAGCCAGGCCCAGCCCAGCCAGCCAGCCAGCCAGCCAGCCCAGCCAGGCCCATCCCAGCCAGGCCCAGCCAGCCCACCCCAGCCCAGCCCAGCCCAGCCAGCCAGCCAGCCCAGCCCAGCCAGCCAGCCAGCCAGCCAGCCCAGCCAGCCAGGCCCAGCCAGCCAGCCATTGTGACAGCCAGCCATTGTGACAGCCAGCCAGCCATTGTGACAGCCATCCATCCAGCCAGCCCAGCCCAGCCAGCCAGGCCCAGCCACCCTGGCCCAGCCAGGCCCATCCCAAATTCCGAGTTCCGAATTCCAAGTTCCGAATTCCGAATTCCGAGTTCCAAATTCCGAGTTCCAAATTCCAAATTCCAAGTTTGGATTTCCAAGTTCAACATTCCGAATTCCAAATTCTGAGTTCGGAATTCCAAGTTCAGAATTCCAAGTTCAGAATTCCGAGTTCAGAATTCCAGGCCCCGCCAGCCAGGCCCAGCCAGCCGGGCCCAGCCAGCCAGCCAGCCATTGTGACAGCCAGCCAGCCATTGTTCCAGCCAGCCAGCCAGCCCAGCCAGGCCCAGCCGGCTGGGCCCAGCCAGGCCCAGCCCAGCCAGGGCCAGCCAGCCAGCCAGGCCCAGCCAACCAGCCAACCAGCCAGCCAGCCATTGTGACAGCCAGCCAGCCATTGTGACAGCCAGCCAGCCATTGTGACAGCCAGCCAGCCAGCCAGCCAGCCCAGCCAGCAAGCCCGGCCCAGCAAGCCCGGCCCAGCCAGCCAGGCCCAGCCAACCAGCCAGCCAGCCATTGTGACAGCCAGCCAGCCATTGTGACAGCCAGCCAGCCATTGTTCCAGCCAGCCAGCCAGCCAGCCAGCCCAGCCAGCAAGCCTGGCCCAGCCAGCCCGGCCCTGCCAGCCAGCCAGCCAGCCAGCCATTGTGACTTACAGCCAGCCATTGTGACAGCCAGCCAGCCCTTCTTGAAGCCAGCCACCCAGCCCAGCCAGCAAGCACAGCCCAGCCAGCCTGGCCCAGCCAGCCCGGCCCAGCCAGCCAGGCCCGGCCCGCCAGGCCCAGCCCGGCCCAGCCAGCCCAGCCCAGCCAGGCCCAGCCCAGCCAGGCCCAGCCCAGCCAGGCCCGGCCAGTTCCGAGTTCAGAATTCCAAGTTCCGAATTCCGTGTTCCAAATTCCGAGTTCCGAATTCTGAGTTCTGAATTCCGAGTTCAGAATTCCGAGTTCAACATTCCGAATTCCAAATTCTGAGTTCGGAATTCCAAGTTTGGAATTCCGAGTTCCGAGTTCAGAATTCCAAGTTCAGAATTCCGAGTTCAGAATTCCAAATTCCGAGTTCAGAATTTCGAGTTCCAAATTCCGATTTCCGAGTTCCGAATTACGAGTTCTGAATTACGAGTTCCGAGTTCAGAAGCCAGCCAGTCCCAGCCAGCCAGTCCCAGCCTGGCCCGGCCAGCCCAGCCCGGCCAGCCCAGACCGCCCAGACCGGCCCAGCCAGTCCGGCCCAGCCAGCCCAGCCCAGCCAGGCCCGGCCAGCCGGGCCCAGCCAGCCCCAGCCCAGCCAGGCCCAGACAGCCCAGACCAGCCCAGCCAGGCCCATACAGCCCAGACCAGCCAGGCCCGGCCCAGCCAGGCCCGGCCAGCCAGGCCCATCCAGGCCCAGCCCAGCAAGGCCCAGCCTGCCAGGCCCAGCCAGCCAGCCAGCCAGCCAGCCATTGTGACAGCCAGCCAGCCATTGTGACAGCCAGCCAGCAATTTTTCCAGTCAGCCGCCAGCCAGCCCAGCCAGCCAGCCATTGTAACAGCCAGCCAGCCATTGTGACAGCCAGCCAGCTATTTTCCCAGCCAGCCGCCAGCCAGCCCAGCCAGCCAGGCCCAGCCAGCCAGCCAGCCAGCCAGCCATTGTGACAGCCAGCCAGCCATTATGACAGCCAGCCAGCAATTTTTCCAGCCAGCCGTCAGCCAGCCCAGCCAGCCAGCCATTGTGACAGCCAGCCAGCCATTGTGACAGCCAGCCAGCTATTTTCCCTGCCAGCCGCCAGCCAGCCCAGCCAGTGAGGCCCAGCCAGCCCGGCCCAGCCAGGCCTACCCAGCCAGGCCCAGCCAGCCAGGCCAAGCCAGCCAGGCCCAGCCCAGCCGGCCAGCCAGCCAGCCAGCCAGCCAGCCCAGCCAAGCCCATCCCAGCCAGGCCCAGCCAGCCCCAGCCAGCCCCAGCCAGCCCAGCCCAGCCCAGCCCAGCCGGCCAGCCAGCCCAGCCCAGCCAGCCAGGCCCAGCCAGCCAGCCAGCCAGCCAGCCAGCCATTGTGACAGCCAGCCATTGTGACAGCCAGCCAGCCACCGTTCCAGCCAGCCAGCCAGCCAGCCAGCCCAGCCAGCCAGCCAGCCCAGCCCAGCCAGCCAGGCCCAGCCACCCTGGCCCAGCCAGGCCCATCCCAAATTCCGAGTTCCAAATTCCAAATTCCAAGTTTGGATTTCCAAGTTCAGAATTCCAAGTTCGGAATTCCGAGTTCAACATTCCGAATTCCAAATTCTGAGTTCGGAATTCCAAGTTTGGAATTCCGAGTTCCGAGTTCAGAATTCCAAGTTCAGAATTCCAAGTTCAGAATTCCAAGTTCAGAATTCCAAGTTCAGAATTCCAAATTCCGAGTTCAGAATTTCGAGTTCCAAATTCCGAGTTCCGAGTTCCGAGTTCTGAATTACGAGTTCCGAATTACGAGTTCCGAGTTCAGAAGCCAGCCAGTCCCAGCCAGCCAGTCCGAGCCTGGCCCGGCCAGCCCAGCCCAGCCAGCCCAGACCGCCCAGACCGGCCCAGCCAGTCTGGCCCAGCCAGCCCAGCCCAGCCAGGCCCAGCCAGCCACAGCCCAGCCAGGCCCAGCCAGCCCAGCCCAGGCCAGCCAGGCCCGCCCAGCCAGGCCAGCCCAGCCAGGCCCGGCCCAGCCAGGCCCGGCCGGCCAGGCCCAGCCAGCCCCAGCCCAGCCAGGACCAGCCAGCCCCAGCCCAGCCAGGACCAGCCAGCCAGGACCAGCCAGCCCAGCCAGGACCAGCCCAGCCAGGCCGGGCCAGCCAGGCCCAGCCAGGCCCGGCCCCCCCAGGCCCAGCCAGCCGGGCCCAGCCAGCCAGCCAGCCAGCCAGCCAGCCAGCCAGCCATTGTGACTTACAGCCAGCTATTGTGACAGCCAGCCAGCCCTTGTTCAAGCCAGCCAGCCAGCCCAGCCAGGCAGGCCCAGCCAGCCGTGCCCAGCCAGGCCCAGCCCAGCCAGGGCCAGCCAGTCCAGCCCAGCACAGCCCGGCCCATCCAGGCCCCGCCAGCCAGGCCCAGCCAGCCAGCCAGCCATTGTGACAGCCAGCCAGCCATTGTTCCAGCCAGCCAGCCAGCCCAGCCAGCCAGGCCCAGCCAGCCGGGCCCAGCCAGGCCCAGCCCAGCCAGCCATTGTGACAGCCAGCCAGCCATTGTGACAGCCAGCCAGCCATTGTTAAAGCCAGCCAGCCAGCCAGCCAGCCCAGCCAGCAAGCCCGGCCCAGCCAGCCCGGCCCATCCAGACAGGCCCAGCCAACCAGCCAGCCAGCCATTGTGACAGCCAGCCAGCCATTGTTCCAGCCAGCCAGCCAGCCAGCCAGCCCGGCCCAGCCAGCAAGCCCGGCCCAGCCAGCCCGGCCCTGCCAGCCAGCCAGCCAGCCAGCCATTGTGACTTACAGCCAGCCCTTGTTCAAGCCAGCCAGCCCGGCCCAGCCAGCCAGGCCCAGCCAGCCAGGCCAGGCTAGCCCGGCCCAGCCAGCCCAGCCCAGCCAGGCCCAGCCCGGCCAGGCCCGGCCAGTTCCGAGTTCAGAATTCCAAGTTCCGAATTCCGTGTTCCAAATTCCGAGTTCCGAATTCTGAGTTCCGAATTCCGAGCTCGGAATTCCGAGTTCAACATTCCGAATTCCAAATTCTGATTTCGGAATTCCAAGTTTGGAATTCTGAGTTCCGAGTTCAGAATTCCAAGTTCAGAATTCCAAGTTCAGAATTCCAAGTTCAGAATTCCAAGTTCAGAATTCCGAGTTCAGAATTCCAAATTCCGAGTTCAGAATTTCGAGTTCCAAATTCCGAGTTCCGAGTTCCAAATTACGAGTTCCGAGTTCAGAAGCCAGCCAGTCCCAGCCAGCCAGTCCCAGCCAGCCAGTCCCAGCCTGGCCCGGCCAGCCCAGACCAGCCAGACCAGACCAGCCAGACCGGCCCAGCCAGTCTGGCCCAGCCAGCCCAGACCAGCCAGGCCTGGCCAGCCAGGCCCAGCCAGCCCCAGCCCAGCCAGGCCCAGCCAGCCCAGCCCTGGCCAGCCAGGCCCAGCCAGCCTAGCCCAGCCAGGCCCGGCCCAGCCAGGCCCGGCCAGCCAGGCCCAGCCAGCCCCAGCGCAGCCAGGCCCAGCCAGCCTGGCCCAGCCGGCCCAGCCCAGCCAGGACCAGCCCAGCCAGGCCGGGCCAGCCAGGCCAAGCCAGGCCCGGCCCCCCCAGGCCCAGCCAGCCAGCTAGCCAGCCATTGTGACTTACAGCTAGCTATTGTGACAGCCAGCCAGCCCTTGTTCAAGCCAGCCAGCCAGCCCAGCCAGCCAGGCCCAGCGAGCCGGGCCCAGCCAGGCCCATCCCAGCCAGGGCCAGCCAGCCCGGCCCAGCACAGCCCAGCCCATCCAGGCCCCGCCAGCCAGGCCCAGCCAGCCGGGCCCAGCCAGCCAGCCAGCCATTGTGACAGCCAGCCAGCCATTGTTCCAGCCAGCCAGCCAGCCAGCCGGCCCAGCCAGCCAGGCCCAGCCAACCAGCCAGCCAGCCATTGTGACAGCCAGCCAGGCATTGTAACAGCCAGCCAGCCATTGTTCCAGCCAGCCAGCCAGCCAGCCCAGCCAGCAAGCCCGGCCCAGCCAGCCCGGCCCTGCCAGCCAGCCAGCCAGCCAGCCATTGTGACTTACAGCCAGCCATTGTGACAGCCAGCCAGCCCTTGTTCAAGCCAGCCAGCCCGGCCCAGCCAGCCAGGCCCAGCCAGCCAGGCCCGGCCAGCCAGGCCCAGCCCAGCCAGGCCCGGCCAGTTCCGAGTTCAGAATTCCAAGTTCCGAATTCAGTGTTCCAAATTCCGAGTTCCAAATTCTGAGTTCCGAATTCCGAGTTCGGAATTCCGAGTTCAACAATCCGAATTCCAAATTCTGAGTTCGGAATTCCAAGTTTGGAATTCCGAGTTCCGAGTTCAGAATTCCGAGTTCAGAATTCCGAGTTCAGAATTCTGAGTTCAGAATTCCAAATT
Organism: Erythrolamprus reginae; assembly: GCF_031021105.1. NCBI lineage: Eukaryota > Metazoa > Chordata > Lepidosauria > Squamata > Dipsadidae > Erythrolamprus > Erythrolamprus reginae. The sequence goes on along the minus strand of NC_091951.1, from coordinate 213,631,446 downwards.
CCGAGTTCCGAATTACGAGTTCCGAATTACGAGTTCCGAGTTCAGAAGCCAGCCAGTTCCAGCCAGCCAGTCCCAGCCTGGCCCGGCCAGCCCAACCCGGCCAGCCCAGACCGCCCAGACCGGCCCAGCCAGTCTGGCCCAGCCAGCCCAGCCCAGCCAGGCCCAGCCAGCCCAGCCAAGCCCAGCCAGGCCCAGCCAGCCCAGCCCAGCCAGGCCCGGCCCAGCCAGGCCCGGCCAGCCAGGCCCAGCCAGCCACAGCCCAGCCAGCCCCAGGCTGCCAGGCCCAGCCAGCCAGCCAGCCAGCCATTGTGACAGCCAGCCAGCCATTGTGCCAGCCAGCCAGCAATTTTTCCAGTCATCCGCCAGCCAGCCCAGCCAGCCAGCCATTGTGACAGCCAGCCAGCCATTGTGACAGCCAGCCAGCTATTTTCCCAGCCAGCCGCCAGCCAGCCCAGCCAGCCAGGCCCTGCCAGCCAGCCAGCCAGCCAGCCATTGTGACAGCCAGCCAACCATTGTGACAGCCAGCCAGCAATTTTTCCAGCCAGCCGCCAGCCAGCCCAGCCAGCCAGCCATTGTGACAGCCAGCCAGCCATTGTGACAGCCAGCCAGCTATTTTCCCTGCCAGCCGCCAGCCAGCCCAGCCAGCCAGACCCAGCCAGCCTGGCCCAGCCAGGCCCAGCCAGCCAGGCCCAGCCAGCCAGGCCCAGCCAGCCAGGCCAAGCCAGCCAGGCCCAGCCCAGCCGGCCAGCCAGCCAGCCAGCCAGCCAGCCAGCCCAGCCAGGCCCATCCCAGCCAGGCCCAGCCAGGCCCAGCCAGCCCAGCCCAGCCCAGCCCAGCCAGCCAGCCCAGCCCAGCCAGCCAGCCAGCCAGCCCAGCCAGCCAGGCCCAGCCAGCAAGCCAGCCAGCCGGCCATTGTGAAAGCCAGCCATTGTGACAGCCAGCCAGCCATTGTTCCAGCCAGCCAGCCAGCCAGGCCCAGCCCAGCCAGCCAGCCAGCCCAGCCAGGCCCAGCCCAAATTCCGAGTTCCGAATTCCGAGTTCCAAATTCCGAGTTCCAAATTCCAAATTCCAAGTTTGGATTTCCAAGTTCACAATTCCAAGTTCGGAATTCTGAGTTTGGAATTCCAACTTCCAAATTCCGAGTTCAAAATTCCAAATTCTGAGTTCGGAATTCCAAATTCCAAATTCCAAGTTCCGAATTCCGAGTTCCGAATTCGAAATTCCAAGTTTGGATTTCCAAGTTCAGAATTCCAAATTCTGAGTTCCGAGTTCAGAATTCCGAGTTTGGAATTCCAACTTCCAAATTCCGATTTCAGAATTACAAATTCCGATTTCAGAATTCGAAGTTCAGAATTCCGAGTTCACAATTCCGAGTTCAGAATTCCGAGTTCAGAATTCCAAATTCCGATTTCAGAATTTCGAGTTCCAAATTCCGAGTTCTGAGTTCCGAAATACGAGTTCCGAATTACAAGTTCCGAGTTCAGAAGCCAGCCAGTCCCACCCAGCCAGTCCCAGCCTGGCCCGGCCAGCCCAACCCAGCCAGCCCAGACCGCCCAGACCGGCCCAGCCAGTCCGGCCCAGCCAGCCCAGCCCAGCCAGTCCCAGACAGCCACTCCCAGCCCAGCCAGTCCCAGACAGCCACTCCCAGCCTGGCCCGGCCAGCCCAGCCCAGCCAGCCCAGACCGGCCAGACCGGCCCAGCCAGTCTGGCCCAGCCAGCCCAGCCCGGCCAGCCAGGCACAGCCAGCCCCAGCCCAGCCAGGACCAGCCAACCAGGCCCAGCCAGCCCAGCCCAGCCAGGACCAGCCCAGTCAGGCCGGGCCAGCCAGGCCAAGCCAGGCCCAGCCCCCCCAGGCCCCCCAGCCATTGTGACTTACAGCCAGCTATTGTGACAGCCAGCCAGCCCTTGTTCAAGCCAGCCAGCCAGCCCAGCCAGCCAGGCCCAGCCAGCCGGGCCCAGCCAGGCCCAGCCCAGCCAGGGCCAGCCAGCCCGGCCCAGCACAGCCCGGCCCATCCAGGCCCCGCCAGCCAGGCCCAGCCAGCCGGGCCCAGCCAGCCAGCCAGCGGGCCAGCCAGCCAGCCAGCCAGCCATTGTGACAGCCAGCCAGCCATTGTGACAGCCAGCCAGCAATTTTTCCAGCCAGGCGACAGGCAGCCCAGCCAGCCAGCCATTGTGACAGCCAGCCAGCCATTGTGACAGCCAGCCAGCTATTTTCCGAGCCAGGCCCAGCCAGCCATGCCCAGCCAGCCAGGCCAAGCCAGCCAGGCCCAGCCCAGCCGGCCAGCCAGCCAGCCAGCCAGCCAGCCAGCCAGCCAGCCCAGCCAGGCCCAGCCCAGCCAGGCCCAGCCAGCCCACCCCAGCCCAGCCAGCCAGCCAGCCCAGCCAGCCAGGCCCAGCCAGCCAGCCAGCCAGCCCAGCCCAGCCAGGCCCGGCCCAGCCAGGCCTGGCCAGCCAGGCCCAGCCAGCCCCAGCCCAGCCAGCCCCAGCCCAGCCAGGCCTAGCCTGCCAGGCCCAGCCAGCCAGCCAGCCAGCCAGCCAGCCATTGTGACAGCCAGCCAGCCATTGTGACAGCCAGCCAGCAATTTTTCCAGTCAGCCGCCAGCCAGCCCAGCCAGCCAGCCATTGTCACAGCCAGCCAGCCATTGTGACAGCCAGCCAGTTATTTTCCCAGCCAGCCGCCAGCCAGCCCTGCCAGCCAGGCCCAGCCAGCCGGCCAGCGGGCCAGCCAGCCAGCCAGCCAGCCATTGTGACAGCCAGCCAGCCATTGTGACAGCCAGCCAGCAATTTTTCCAGCCAGGCGCCAGGCAGCCCAGCCAGCCAGCCATTGTGACAGCCAGCCAGCCATTGTGACAGCCAGCCAGCTATTTTCCGAGCCAGGCCCAGCCAGCCATGCCCAGCCAGCCAGGCCAAGCCAGCCAGGCCCAGCCCAGCCGGCCAGCCAGCCAGCCAGCCAGCCAGCCAGCCAGCCAGCCCAGCCAGGCCCATCCCAGCCAGGCCCAGCCAGCCCACCCCAGCCCAGCCCAGCCAGCCAGCCAGCCCAGCCAGCCAGGCCCAGCCAGCCAGCCAGCCAGCCAGCCATTGTGACAGCCAGCCATTGTGACAGCCAGCCAGCCATTGTTCCAGCCAGCCAGCCAGCCAGCCCAGCCAGCCAGCGAGCCCAGTCCAGCCAGCCAGGCCCAGCCACCCTGGCCCATCCAGGCCCATCCCAAATTCCGAGTTCCGAATTCCAAGTTCCGAATTCCGAATTCCGAGTTCAGCCAGCCCAGACCACCCAGACCGGCCCAGCCAGTCCGGCCCAGCCAGCCCAGCCCAGCCAGGCCCAGCCAGCCCAGCCCAGCCCAGCCAGGCCCAGCCAGCCCCAGCCAGCCCCAGCCCAGCCAGCCCCCGCCCAGCCAGGCCCAGCCTGCCAGGTCCAGCCAGCCAGCCAGCCATTGTGAGAGCCAGCCAGCCATTGTGACAGCCAGCCAGCAATTTTTCCAGTCAGCCGCCAGCCAGCCCAGCCAGCCAGCCATTGTGACAGCCAGACAGCCATTGTGACAGCCAGCCAGTTATTTTCCCAGCCAGCCGCCAGCCAGCCCAGCCAGCCAGGCCCAGCCAGCCGGCCAGCCGGCCAGCCAGCCAGCCAGCCATTGTGACAGCCAGCCAGCCATTGTGACAGCCAGCCAGCCGCCAGCCAGCCCAGCCAGCCAGCCATTGTGACAGCCAGCCAGCCATTGTGACAGCCAGCCAGCTATTTTCCCAGCCAGCCGCCAGCCAGCCCAGCCAGCCAGGCCCAGCCAGCCCGGCCCAGCCAGGCCCAGCCAGCCAGGCCCAGCCAGGCAGGCCAAGTCAGCCAGGCCCAGCCCAGCCGGCCAGCCAGCCAGCCAGCCAGCCAGCCCAACCAGGCCCATCCCAGCCAGGCCCAGCCAGCCCACCCCAGCCCAGCCCAGCCCAGCCAGCCAGCCAGCCCAGCCAGCCAGGCCCAGCCACCCTGGCCCAGCCAGGCCCATCCCAAATTCCGAGTTCCGAATTCCAAGTTCCGAATTCTGAATTCCGAGTTCCAAATTTCGAGTTCCAAATTCCAAATTCCAAGTTTGGATTTCCAAGTTCAGAATTCCAAGTTCGGAATTCCGAGTTCAACATTCCGAATTCCAAATTCTGAGTTCGGAATTCCAAGTTTGGAATTCCGAGTTCCGAGTTCAGAATTCCAAGTTCAGAATTCCGAGTCCCGAATTCCAAATTCCGAGTTCAGAATTTCGAGTTCCAAATTACGAGTTCCGAGTTCAGAAGCCAGCCAGTCCCAGCCAGCCAGTCCCAGCCTGGCCCGGCCAGCCCAGACCGGCCAGACCGGCCCAGCCAGTCTGGCCCAGCCAGCCCAGCCCAGCCAGGCCTGGCCTGCCAGGCCCAGGCAGCCCCAGCCCAGCCAGGCCCAGCCAGCCCGGCCCAGGCCAGCCAGGCCTAGCCAGCCCAGCCCAGCCAGGCCCGGCCCGGCCCAGCCAGGCCCGGCCCAGCCAGCCCCAGCCAGCCCCAGCCCAGCCGGGCCCATCCAGCCAGGCCCAGCCAGACCAGCCCAGCCAGCCAGCCCAGGCAGGCCCATCCCAGCCAGGCCCAGCCAGCCCACCCCAGCCCACCCCAGCCCAGCCAGCCAGCCAGCCCAGCCAGCAAGGCCCAGCCAGCCAGCCAGCCAGCCAGCCAGCCAGCCATTGTGACAGCCAGCCATTGTGACAGCCAGCCAGCCATTGTTCCAGCCAGCCAGCCAGCCAGCCCAGCCAGCCAGCCAGCCCAGTCCAGCCAGCCAGGCCCAGCCACCCTGGCCCAGCCAGACCCATCCCAAATTCCGAGTTCCGAATTCCAAGTTCCGAATTCCGAATTCCGAGTTCAGCCAGCCCAGACTGCCCAGACCGGCCCAGCCAGTCCGGCCCAGCCAGCCCAGCCCAGCCAGGCCCAGCCAGGCCCAGCCCAGCCCAGCCAGGCCCAGCCAGGCCCAGCCAGCCCCAGCCCAGCCAGGCCCAGCCCAGCCAGGCCCAGCCTGCCAGGCCCAGCCAGCCAGCCAGCCAGCCAGCCAGCCATTGTGACAGCCAGCCAGCCATTGTGACAGCCAGCCAGCAATTTTTCCAGTCATCCGCCAGCCAGCCCAGCCAGCCAGCCATTGTGACAGCCAGACAGCCATTGTGACAGCCAGCCAGTTATTTTCCCAGCCAGCCGCCAGCCAGCCCAGCCAGCCAGGCCCAGCCAGCCGGCCAGCCGGCCGGCCAGCCAGCCAGCCATTGTGACAGCCAGCCAGCCATTGTGACAGCCAGCCAGCCGCCAGCCAGCCCAGCCAGCCAGCCATTGTGACAGCCAGCCAGCCATTGTGACAGCCAGCCAGCTATTTTCCCAGCCAGCCGCCAGCCAGCCCAGCCAGCCAGGCCCAGCCAGCCCGGCCCAGCCAGGCCCAGCCAGCCGGGCCCAGCCAGGCAGGCCAAGTCAGCCAGGCCCAGCCCAGCCGGCCAGCCAGCCAGCCAGCCAGCCAGCCAGCCCAACCAGGCCCATCCGAGCCAGGCCCAGCCAGCCCACCCCAGCCCAGCCCAGCCCAGCCAGCCAGCCAGCCCAGCCAGCCAGGCCCAGCCAGCCAGCAAGCCAGCCAGCCATTGTGACAGCCAGCCAGCCATTGTTCCAGCCAGCCAGCCATTGTTCCAGCCAGCCAGCCAGCCAGCCCAGCCAGCCAGCCAGCCCAGCCCGGCCCAGCCAGGCCCAGCCACCCTGGCCCAGCCAGGCCCATCCCAAATTCCGAGTTCCGAATTCCAAGTTCCGAATTCTGAATTCCGAGTTCCAAATTTCGAGTTCCAAATTCCAAATTCCAAGTTTGGATTTCCAAGTTCAGAATTCCAAGTTCGGAATTCCGAGTTCAACATTCCGAATTCCAAATTCCGAGTTCAGAATTCCAAGTTCAGAATTCCGAGTCCTGAATTCCAAATTCCGAGTTCAGAATTTCGAGTTCCAAATTCCGAGTTCCGAGTTCCGAATTACGAGTTCCGAATTACGAGTTCCGAGTTCAGAAGCCAGCCAGTCCCAGCCAGCCAGTCCCAGCCTGGCCCGGCCAGCCCAGACCGGCCAGACCGGCCCAGCCAGTCTGGCCCAGCCAGCCCAGCCCAGCCAGGCCTGGCCAGCCAGGCCCAGGCAGCCCCAGCCCAGCCAGGCCCAGCCAGCCCGGCCCAGGCCAGCCAGGCCCAGCCAGCCCAGCCCAGCCAGGCCCGGCCAGCCAGGCCCAGCCAGCCCAGCCCAGCCAGGACCAGCCCAGCCAGGCCGGGCCAGCCAGGCCCAGCCAGGCCCGGCCCCCCCCAGGCCCAGCCAGCCGGGCCCAGCCAGCCAGCCAGCCAGCCAGCCATTGTGACTTACAGCCAGCTATTGTGACAGCCAGCCAGCCCTTGTTCAAGCCAGACAGCCAGCCAGGGCCAGCCAGCCCAGCCCAGCACAGCCCGGCCCATCCAGGCCCCGTCAGCCAGGCCCAGCCACCCGGGACCAGCCAGGCAGCCAGCCATTGTGACAGCCAGCCAGCCATTGTTCCAGCCAGCCAGCCAGCCCAGCCAGCCAGGCCCAGCCAGCCGGGCCCAGCCAGGCCCAGCCCAGCCAGGGCCAGCCAGCCAGCCAGGCCCAGCCAACCAGCCAACCAGCCAGCCAGCCATTGTGACAGCCAGCCAGCCAGCCAGCCCAGCCAGCAAGCCCGGCCCAGCCAGCCAGGCCCAGCCATTGTGACAGCCAGCCAGCCATTGTGATAGCCAGCCAGCCATTGTTCCAGCCAGCCAGCCAGCCAGCCAGCCCAGCTAGCAAGCCCGGCCCAGCCAGCCCGGCCCTGCCAGCCAGCCAGCCAGCCAGCCAGCCATTGTGACTTACAGCCAGCCATTGTGACAGCCAGCCAGCCCTTGTTCAAGCCAGCCAGCCCGGCCCAGCCAGCCCGGCCCAGCCAGCCCAGCCCAGCCAGGCCCAGCCCAGCCAGGCCCGGCCAGTTCCGAGTTCTGAATTCCGAGTTCCGAATTCCGAGTTCCGAATTCCGAGTTCAACATTCCGAATTCCAAATTCTGATTTCGGAATTCCAAGTTTGGAATTCCGAGTTCCGAGTTCAGAATTCCGAGTTCAGAATTCCGAGTTCAGAATTCCGAGTTCAGAATTCCGAGTTCAGAATTCCGAGTTCAGAATTCCAAATTCCGAGTTCAGAATTTCGAGTTCCAAATTCCGAGTTCCGAGTTCCGAATTACGAGTTCCGAATTACGAGTTCCGAGTTCAGAAGCCAGCCAGTCCCAGCCAGCCAGTCCCAGCCTGGCCCGGCCAGCCCAGACCGGCCAGCCCAGACCGCCCAGACCGGCCCAGCCAGTCCGGCCCAGCCAGCCCAGCCCAGCCAGGCCCGGCCAGCCGGGCCCAGCCAGCCCCAGCCCAGCCAGGCCTAGCCAGCCCAGCCAAGCCCAGCCAGGCCCGGCCAGCCAGGCCCAGCCAGCCCTGGCCCAGCCAGGCCCAGCCTGCCAGGCCCAGCCAGCCAGCCAGCCAGCCAGCCAGCCAGCCATTGTGACAGCCAGTCAGCCATTGTGACAGCCAGCCAGCAATTTTTCCAGTCAGCTGCCAGACAGCCCAGACAGCCAGCCATTGTGACAGCCAGCCAGCCATTGTGACAGCCAGCCAGCTATTTTCCCAGCCAGCCGCCAGCCAGCCCAGCCAGCCAGGCCCAGCCAGCCAGCCAGCCGGCCAGCCAGCCAGCCAGCCAGCCATTGTGACAGCCAGCCAGCCATTGTGACAGCCAGCCAGCAATTTTTCCAGCCAGCCGCCAGCCAGCCCAGCCAGCCAGTCATTGTGACAGCCAGCCAGCCATTGTGACAGCCAGCCAGCTATTTTCCCTGCCAGCCGCCAGCCAGCCCAGCCAGGCCCAGCCAGCCCGGCCCAGCCAGGGCCAGCCAGCCAGGCCCAGCCAGCCAGCCAGCCAGCCAGCCCAGCCAGGCCCATCCCAGCCAGTCCCAGCCAGGCCCAGCCAGCCCAGCCCAGCCACCCAGCCAGCCAGCCATTGTGACAGCCAGCCATTGTGACAGCCAGCCAGCCATTGTTCCAGCCAGCCAGCAAGCCAGCCCCGCCAGCCAGCCAGCCCAGCCCAGCCAGCCAGGCCCAGCCACCCTGGCCCAGCCAGGCCCATCCCAAATTCCGAGTTCCGAATTCCAATTTCCAAATTCCGAATGCCGAGTTCCAAATTCCGAGTTCCAAATTCCAAATTCCAAGTTTGGATTTCCAAGTTCATAATTCCAAGTTCGGAATTCCGAGTTCAACATTCCGAATTCCAAATTCTGAGTTCGGAATTCCAAGTTTGGAATTCCGAGTTCCGAGTTCAGAATTCCGAGTTCCGAATTACGAGTTTCGAGTTCAGAAGCCAGCCAGTCCCAGCCAGCCAGTCCCAGCCTGGCCCGGCCAGCCCAGCCCAGCAAGCCCAGACCGGCCAGACCGGCCCAGCCAGTCTGGCCCAGCCAGCCCAGCCCAGCCAGGCCTGGCCAGCCAGGCCCAGCCAGCCCCAGCCCAGCCAGGCCCAGCCAGCCCAGCCCAGCCCAGCCAGGCCCAGCCAGCCCCAGCCCAGCCAGGCCCAGCCAGCCAGGCCCATCCAGCCCAGCCCAGCCAGCCAGCCAGCCAGCCAGCCATTGTGACTTACAGCCAGCTATTGTGACAGCCAGCCAGAACTTGTTCAAGCCAGCCAGCCAGCCCAGCCAGCCAGGCCCAGCCAGCCGGGCCCAGCCAGGGCCAGCCCAGCCAGGGCCAGCCATCCCGGCCCAGCACAGCCCGGCCCATCCAGGCCCCGCCAGCCAGGCCCAGCCAGCCGGGCCCAGCCAGCCAGCCAGCCATTGTGACAGCCAGCCAGCCATTGTTCCAGCCAGCCAGCCAGCCCAGCCAGCCGGGCCCAGCCAGGCCCAGCCCAGCCAGGGCCAGCCAGCCAGCCAGGCCCAGCCAACCAGCCAACCAGCCAGCCAGCCATTGTGACAGCCAGCCAGCCATTGTGACAGCCAGCCAGCCATTGTTCCAGCCAGCCAGCCAGCCCAGCCAGCAAGCCCGGCCCAGCCAGCCCGGCCCAGCCAGCCAGGCCCAGCCAACCAGCCAGCCAGCCATTGTGACAGCCAGCCAGCCATTGTGATAGCCAGCCAGACATTGTTCCAGCCAGCCAGCCAGCCAGCCAGCCAGCCCAGCGAGCAAGCCCGGCCCAGCCAGCCCGGCCCTGCCAGCCAGCCAGCCAGCCAGCCAGCCAGCCATTGTGACTTACAGCCAGCCATTGTGACAGCCAGCCAGCCCTTGTTCAAGCCAGCCAGCCCGGCCCAGCCAGCCAGGCCCAGCCAGCCAGGCCCGGCCAGCCAGGCCCAGCCCGGCCCAGCCAGCCCAGCCCAGCCAGGCCCAGCCCAGCCAGGCCCGGCCAGTTCCGAGTTCAGAATTCCAAGTTCCGAATTCCGTGTTCCAAATGCCGAGTTCCGAATTCTGAGTTCTGAATTCCGAGTTCAACATTCCAAATTCCAAATTCTGATTTCGGAATTCCAAGTTTGGAATTCCGAGTTCCGAGTTCAGAATTCCGAGTTCAGAATTCCGAGTTCAGAATTCCGAGTTCAGAATTCCAAATTCCGAATTCCGAATTTCGAGTTCCAAATTCCGAGTTCCAAGTTCCGAATTACGAGTTCCGAGTTCAGAAGCCAGCCAGTCCCAGCCAGCCAGTCCCAGCCTGGCCCGGCCAGCCCAGCCCAGCCAGGCCCGGCCCAGCCAGGCCCGGCCAGCCAGGCCCAGCCAGCCCCAGCCCAGCCAGGCCCGGCCCAGCCAGGCCCGGCCAGCCGGGCCCAGCCAGCCCCAGCCCAGCCAGGCCTAGCCATCCCAGCCCAGCCCAGCCAGGCCCAGCCAGCCCAGCCCAGCCAGGCCCGGCCCAGCCAGGCCCAGCCAGCCAGGCCCAGCCAGCCCCAGCCCAGCCAGGCCCGGCCCAGCCAGGCCCGGCCAGCCAGGCCCAGCCAGCCAGCCAGCCAGCCAGCCAGCCAGCCATTGTGACAGCCAGCCAGCCATTGTGACAGCCAGCCAGCAATTTTTCCAGTCAGCCGCCAGCCAGCCCAGCCAGCCAGCCATTGTGACAGCCAGCCAGCCATTGTGACAGCCAGCCAGCTATTTTCCCAGCCAGCCGCCAGCCAGCCCAGCCAGCCAGGCCCAGCCAGCCAGCCAGCCAGCCAGCCAGCCAGCCATTGTGACAGCCAGCCAGCAATTTTTCCAGCCATCCGCCAGCCAGCACAGCCAGCCAGCCATTGTGACAGCCAGCCAGCCATTGTGACAGCCAGCCAGCTATTTTCCCTGCCAGCCGCCAGCCAGCCCAGCCATCCAGGCCCAGCCGGCCCGGCCCAGCCAGGCCAGGCCAGCCAGGCCCAGCCAGCCAGAACAAGCCAGCCAGGCCCAGCCCGGCCGGCCAGCCAGCCAGCCAGCCAACCAGCCAGCCCAGCCAGCCCAGCCCAGCCCAGCTCAGCCCAGCCCAGCCCAGCCCAGCCAGCCAGCCAGCCCAGCCCAGCCAGCCAGCCAGCCCAGCCAGCCAGCCAGGCCCAGCCAGCCAGCCAGCCAGCCAGCCATTGTGACAGCCAGCCATCGTGACAGCCAGCCAGCCATTGTTCCAGCCAGCCAGCCAGCCAGCCAGCCAGGCCCAGCCCAGCCAGCCAGCCAGCCAGCCCAGCCAGGCCCAGCCCAAATTCTGAGTTCCGAATTCCGAGTTCAGAATTCCGAGTTCAACATTTCAAATTCCAAATTCAGAGTTCTGAATTCCAAGTTTGGAATTCTGAGTTCCGAGTTCAGAATTCCAAGTTCAGAATTCCGAGTTTGTAATTCCAACTTCCAAATTCCGATTTCAGAATTCCAAATTCCGAGTTCAGAATTCGAAGTTCGGAATTCCGAGTTTGGAATTCCGAGTTCCGAGTTCAGAATTCCGAGTTCCAAATTCCAAGTTTGAAATTCCGAGTTTGGAATTCCGAGTTTGGAATTCCAAGTTCCAAATTCTGAGTTCGGAATTCCAAGTTCAGAATTCCAAATTCTGAGTTCAGAATTCCGAATTCCAAATTCCGAGTTCCGAGTTCCGAATTCCGAGTTGCGAGTTCAGAATTCCGAGTTCAGAAATCTGAATTCCAAATTCCGAGTTCAGAATTCCAAGTTCAGAATTCCGAGTTCAGAATTCCAAGTTCAGATTTCCAAATTCCGAGTTCAGAATTCCGAGTTCCGAATTCTGAGTTACGAGTTCAGAATTCCGAGTTCAGAAATCTGAATTCCAAATTCCGAGTTCAGAATTCCAAATTCCGAGTTCAGAACAATGGCTGGCTGGCAGTCACAATGGCTGGCTGGCTGTCACAATGGCTGACTGGCTGTCTGGGCCTGGCTGGGCCGGGCAGGCTGGGCAGGGCTGTCTGGGCCGGGCTGTCTGGGCTGGGCCTGGCTGGGCCGGGCTGTCTGGGCCAGGCTGGGCCTGGCTGGGCCGGGCTGGCTGGGTGTGGCTGGCTGGGCTGGGCTGGCCGGGCCGGGCTGGCTGGGCCTGGCTAGGCCTGGCTGGCCCGGGCTGGCTGGGTGTGGCTGGCTGGGCTGGGCTGGCCGGGCCGGGCTGGCTGAGCCTGGCTGGCGGGGCCTGGCTGGGCTGGGCCTGGCTGGGCTGGGCTGGCTGGGCCGGACTGTCTGGGCTGGTCGGACCGGGCTGGCTGGTTCGGGCTGCCCGGGCCCGGCTGGCTGGGCCTGGCTGGCTGGCTGGCTGGAACAATGTCTGGCTGGCTGTCACAATGGCTGGATGGCTGTCACAATGGCTGGATGGCTGGCTGGCTGGGCCTGGGTGGCTGAGCCTGGCTGGTGGGGCCTGGCTGGGCTGGGCCGGGCTGGCTGGGCTGGGCCTGGCTGGGCCGGGCTGGCTGGGCTGGGCTGGCTGGCTGGGCTGGGCTGGCTGGCTGGCTGACTGGAACAATGGCTGGCTGGCTGTAAAAAGGGCTTGCTGAGCCGGGCTGGCTGGGCTGGGCTGGGCTGGCTGGGCCAGGCTGGCTGGAGGTGGCTGGGCTGGGCTGGGCTGGCTGGGCTGGGCTGGCTGGGACGAGCTGTGCTGGGCCTGGCTGGCTGGGCCTGGCTGGGCTGGGGCTGGCTGGGCCTGGCCGGCTGGCCCTGGCTGTCTGGGCTGTCTGGCTGGTTGTCACGATGGCTGGCTGGCTGTCACAATGGCTGGCTGGCTGTCACAATGGCTGGCTGGCTTTCACAATGGCTGGCTGGCTGGGCCTGGCTGTGCTGGCCCTGGCTAGCGGGGCCTGGCTGGGCCGGGCTGTGCTGGGCCTGGCTGGCTGGGCCTGGCTGTGCACGGCCTGGCTGGGCCTGGCTGGCTGGGCTGGCTGTCTGGCTGTCACAATGGCTGTCTGGCTGTCACAATGGCTGGCTGGCTGGCTGTCACAATGGCTGGCTGGCTTTCACAATGGCTGGCAGGCTGGGCCTGGCTGGGCTGGGCCAGGCTGGCTGGGCCTGGCTGGTCCGGGCTGGCTGGGTGTGACTGGCTGGGCTGGGCTGGCCGGGCCGGGCTGGCTGGTCCGGGCCGGCCGGGCCCGGCTGGCTGGGCCTGGCTGGCTGGCTTGCTGGGCCTGGCTGGCTGAGCCTGGCTGGCGGGGCCTGGCTGGGCTGGGCCTGGCTGGGCTGGGCTGGCTGGGCCAGACTGTCTCGGCTGGTCGGACCGGGCTGGCTGGTTCGGGCTGCCCGGGCCTGGCTGGCTGGGCCTGGCTGGCTTACTGGCTGTCACAATGGCTGGATGGCTGTCACAATGGCTGGCTGGCTGGCTGGCTGGGCCTGGGTGGCTGAGCCTGGCTGGTGGGGCCTGGCTGGGCCGGGCTGGCTGGGCTGGGCCTGGCTGGGCCGGCCTGGCTGGGCCGGGCTGGCTGGGCTGGGCCTGGCTGGGCCGGGCTGGCTGGGCCGGGCTTGCTGGGCCGGGCTGGCTGGGCTGGCTGGCTGGCTGGCTGGAATAATGGCTGGTTGGCTGTCACAATGGCTGGCTCACTGTCACAATGGCTGGCTGGCTGGGCCTGGCTGGCTGGGCTACGCAGGGCTGGGCCGGGCTGGGCTGGGCTGGCTGGGCCTGGCTGGCTGGAGCTGGCTGGGCTGGGGCGGCTGGCTGGGCCTGGCTGGGCCGGGCCTGGCTGGGCTGGGCCAGGCTGGCTGGGCTGGCTGGCTGTCACAATGGCTGGCTGGCTGTCACAATGGCTGGCTGGCTGTCACAATGGCTGACTGGCTGTCTGGGCCTGGCTGGGCCGGGCAGGCTGGGCAGGGCTGTCTGGGCCGGGCTGGCTGGGCTGGTCCTGGCTGGGCCGGGCTGTCTGGGTGTGGCTGGCTGGGCTTGGCTGGGCTGGCCGGGCCGGGCTGGCTGGGCCTGGCTAGGCCTGGCTGGGCCGGGCTGGCTGGGTGTGGCTGGCTGGGCTGGTCCGGGCCGGCCGGGCCCGGCTGGCCGGGCCTGGCTGGCTGGCTGGCTGGGCCTGGCTGGCTGAGCCTGGCTGGCAGGGCCTGGCTGGCTGAGCCTGGCTGGCAGGGCCTGGCTGGGCTGGGCCTGGCTGGGCTGGGCTGGCTGGGCCGGACTGTCTGGGCTGGTCGGACCGGGCTGGCTGGTTCGGGCTGCCCGGGCCCGGCTGGCTGGGCCTGGCTGGCTGGCTGGCTCGCTGGAACAATGGCTGGCTGGCTGTCACAATGGCTGGATGGCTGTCACAATGGCTGGATGGCTGGCTGGCTGGGCCTGGGTGGCTGAGCCTGGCTGGTGGGGCCTGGCTGGGCTGGGCCGGGCCGGCTGGGCTGGGCCGGGCTGGGCCGGGCTGGCTGGGCTGGGCTGGCTGGCTGGCTGGAACAATGGCTGGCTGGCTGTAAAAAGGGCTTGCTGAGCCGGGATGGCTGGGCTGGGCTGGCTGGGCCAGGCTGGCTGGAGGTGGCTGGGCTGGGCTGGGCTGGGCTGGCTGGGCTGGGCTGGATGGGACGAGCTGTGCTGGGCCTGGCTGGCTGGGCCTGGCTGGGCTGGGGCTGTCTGGGCCTGGCCGGCTGGCCCTGGCTGTCTGGGCTGTCTGGCTGGTTGTCACAATGGCTGGCTGGCTGTCACAATGGCTGGCTGGCTGTCACAATGGCTGGCTGGCTTTCACAATGGCTGGCTGGCTGGGCCTGGCTGTGCTGGCCCTGGCTGGCGGGGCCTGGCTGGGCCGGGCTGTGCTGGGCCTGGCTGGCTGGGCCTGGCTGTGCAGGGCCTGGCTGGGCCTGGCTGGCTGGGCTGGCTGGCTGGCTGTCACAATGGCTGGCTGGCTGGCTGTCACAATGGCTGGCTGGCTGGCTGTCACAATGGCTGGCTGGCTTTCACAATGGCTGGCAGGCTGGGCCTGGCTGGGCTGGGCCAGGCTGTCTGGGCCTGGCTGGGCCTGGCTGGGCCGGGCTGGCTGGGTGTGGCTGGCTGGGCTGGGCTGGCCGGGCCGGGCTGGCTGGTCCGGGCCGGCCGGGCCCGGCTGGCTGGGCCTGGCTGGCTGGCTTGCTGGGCCTGGCTGGCTGAGCCTGGCTGGCGGGGCCTGGCTGGGCTGGGCCTGGCTGGGCTGGGCTGGCTGGGCCAGACTGTCTCGGCTGGTCGGACCGGGCTGGCTGGTTCGGGCTGCCCGGGCCCGGCTGGCTGGGCCTGGCTGGCTTACTGGCTGTCACAATGGCTGGATGGCTGTCACAATGGCTGGCTGGCTGGCTGGCTGGGCCTGGGTGGCTGAGCCTGGCTGGTGGGGCCTGGCTGGGCCGGGCTGGCTGGGCTGGGCCTGGCTGGGCCGGGCTGGCTGGGCCGGGCTTGCTGGGCCGGGCTGGCTGGGCTGGCTGGCTGGCTGGCTGGAATAATGGCTGGTTGGCTGTCACAATGGCTGGCTCACTGTCACAATGGCTGGCTGGCTGGGACTGGCTGGCTGGGCTACGCAGGGCTGGGCCGGGCTGGGCTGGGCTGGCTGGGCCTGGCTGGCTGGAGCTGGCTGGGCTGGGGCGGCTGGCTGGGCCTGGCTGGGCTGGGCCTGGCTGGGCTGGGCCAGGTTGGCTGGTCTGGCTGGCTGGAACAATGGCTGGCTGGCAGTCACAATGGCTGGCTGGCTGTCACAATGGCTGACTGGCTGGTTGGCTGGGCCTGGCTGGCTGGGCCGGGCTGGCTGGGCCGGGCTTGATGGCTGGGCTGGCTGGCTGTCTGGCTGTCACAATGGCTGGCTGGCTGTCACAATGGCTTGCTGGCTGTCACAATGGCTGGCTGGCTGGTTGGCTGGTTGGCTGGTTGGCTGGGCCTGACTGGCTGGCTGGCCCTGGCTGGGCTGGGCCTGGCTGGGCCCGGCTGGCTGGCTGGACTGGCTGGCTGGCTGGAACAATGGCTGGCTGGCTGTCACAATGGCTTGCTGGCTGGCTGGGCCCGGCTGTCTGGGCCTGGCTGGCGGGGCCTGGATGGGCTGGGCTGGCTGGGACTGGCTGGGCTGGGGCTGGCTGGGACTGGCTGGCCAGGCCTGGCTGGGCTGGGCTGGCTGGGCCAGACTGGCTGGGCCGGTCTGGCCAGTCTGGGCTGGCTGGGCTGGGCTGGCCGGGCCAGGCTGGGACTGGCTGGCTGGGACAGGCTGGCTGGAGCTGGCTGGGCTGGGGCGGCTGGCTGGGCCTGGCTGGGCTGGGCCTGGCTGGGCTGGGCCAGGTTGGCTGGTCTGGCTGGCTGGAACAATGGCTGGCTGGCAGTCACAATGGCTGGCTGGCTGTCACAATGGCTGACTGGCTGTCTGGGCCTGGCTGGGCCGGGCAGGCTGGGCAGGGCTGTCTGGGCCGGGCTGTCTGGGCTGGTCCTGGCTGGGCCGGGCTGTCTGGGCCAGGCTGGGCCTGGCTGGGCCGGGCTGGCTGGGTGTGGCTGGCTGGGCTGGCCGGGCCGGGCTGGCTGGGCCTGGCTAGGCCTGGCTGGGCTGGGCTGGCTGGGTGTGGCTGGCTGGGCTGGGCTGGCTGGCTGGCTGGCTGGAATAATGGCTGGTTGGCTGTCACAATGGCTGGCTCACTGTCACAATGGCTGGCTGGCTGGGACTGGCTGGCTGGGCTACGCAGGGCTGGGCCGGGCTGGGCTGGGCTGGCTGGGCCTGGCTGGCTGGAGCTGGCTGGGCTAGGGCGGCTGGCTGGGCCTGGCTGGGCTGGGCCTGGCTGGGCTGGGCCAGGTTGGCTGGTCTGGCTGGCTGGAACAATGGCTGGCTGGCAGTCACAAAGGCTGGCTGGCTGTCACAATGGCTGACTGGCTGTCTGGGCCTGGCTGGGCCGGGCAGGCTGGGCAGGGCTGTCTGGGCCGGGCTGTCTGGGCTGGTCCTGGCTGGGCCGGGCTGTCTGGGCCAGGCTGGGCCTGGCTGGGCCGGGCTGGCTGGGTGTGGCTGGCTGGGCTGGGCTGGCCGGGCCGGGCTGGCTGGGCCTGGCTAGGCCTGGCTGGGCTGGGCTGGCTGGGTGTGGCTGGCTGGGCTGGGCTGGCCGGGCCGGGCTGGCTGGTCCGGGCCGGCCGGGCCGGGCTGGCCGGGCCTGGCTGGCTGGCTGGCTGGGCCTGGCTGGCTGAGCCTGGCTGGCTGAGCCTGGCTGGCGGGGCCTGGCTGGGCTGGGCCTGGCTGGGCTGGGCTGGCTGGGCCGGACTGTCTGGGCTGGTCGGACCGGGCTGGCTGGTTCGGGCTGCCCGGGCCCGGCTGGCTGGGCCTGGCTGGCTGGCTGGCTGGCTGGAACAATGGCTGGCTGGCTGTCACAATGGCTGGATAGCTGTCACAATGGCTGGCTGGCTGGCTGGCTGGCTGGGCCTGGGTGGCTGAGCCTGGCTGGTGGGGCCTGGCTGGGCTGGGCCGGGCTGGCTGGGCTGGGCCTGGCTGGGCCGGGCTGGCTGGGCTGGGCTGGCTGGCTGGGCTGGGCTGGCTGGCTGGCTGGGCTGGGCTGGGCTGGCTGGCTGGCTGGAACAATGGCTGGCTGGCTGTAAAAAGGGCTTGCTGAGCCGGGCTGGCTGGGCTGGGCTGGCTGGGCCAGGCAGGCTGGAGGTGGCTGGGCTGGGCTGGGCTGGGCTGGGCTGGGCTGGTTGGCTGGTTGGCTGGGCCTGGCTGGCTGGCTGGCCCTGGCTGGGCTGGGCCTGGCTGGGCCCGGCTGGCTGGCTGGGCTGGCTGGCTGGCTGGAACAATGGCTGGCTGGCTGTCACAATGGCTGCCTGGCTGGCTGGGCCCGGCTGGCTGGGCCTGGCTGGCGGGGCCTGGATGGGCTGGGCTGGCTGGGCCTGGCTGGGCTGGGGCTGGCTGGGACTGGCTGGCCGGGCCAGGCTGGGACTGGCTGGCTGGGACTGGCTGGCTTCTGAACTCGGAACTCATAATTCGGAACTCGTAATTCGGAACTCGGAACTCAGAACTCGGAATTTGGAACTCGAAATTCTGAACTCGGAATTTGGAATTCTGAACTCGGAATTCTGAACTCAGAATTCTGAACTTGGAATTCTGAACTCGGAACTCGGAATTCCAAACTTGGAATTCCGAACTCAGAATTTGGAATTCGGAATGTTGAACTCGGAATTCCGAACTTGGAATTCTGAACTTGGAAATCCAAACTTGGAATTTGGAATTTGGAACTCGGAATTTGGAACTCGGAATTCGGAATTCGGAACATGGAATTCGGAACTCGGAATTTGGGATGGGCCTGGCTGGGCCAGGGTGGCTGGGCCTGGCTGGCTGGGCTGGGCTGGCTGGCTGGCTGGCTGGGCTGGCTGGCTGGCTGGCTGGCTGGAACAATGGCTGGCTGGCTGTCACAATGGCTGGCTGTCACAATGGCTGGCTGGCTGGCTGGCTGGCTGGCTGGCTGGCTGGGCCTGGCTGGCTGGGCTGGGGTGGGGTGTGCTGGCTGGGCCTGGCTGGGCTGGCTGGCTGGCTGGCTGGCTGGCTGGCTGGCTGGCCGGGCTGGGCCTGGCTGGCTTGGCCTGGCTGGCTGGGCCTGGCTGGCTGGGCCTGGCTGGGAAAATAGCTGGCTGGCTGTCACAATGGCTGGCTGGCTGTCACAATGGCTGGCTGGCTGGGCTGGCTGGCGGCTGGCTGGAAAAATTGCTGGCTGGCTGTCACAATGGCTGGCTGGCTGTCACAATGGCTGGCTGGCTGGCTGGCCGGCCGGCCGGCTGGCTGGGCCTGGCTGGCTGGGCTGGCTGGGAAAATAACTGGCTGGCTGTCACAATGGCTGCCTGGCTGTCACAATGGCTGGCTGGCTGGGCTGGCTGGCTGGGCTGGCTGGCGGCTGACTGGAAAAATTGCTGGCTGGCTGTCACAATGGCTGGCTGTCTGTCACAATGGCTGGCTGGCTGGCTGGGCCTGGCAGGCTGGGCCTGGCTGGGCTGGGGCTGGCTGGGCTGGGGCTGGCTGGGCCTGGCTGGGCTTGGCTGGCTGGGCCTGGCTGGGCTGGGCTGGGCTGGCTGGGCCTGGCTGGGCTGGGCTGGGCTGGGCTGGCTGGGCCGGGCTGGGCTGGCTGGGCCGGGCTGGGGCTGGCTGGGCTGGGGCTGGCTGGGCCTGGCTGGGCTGGGCTGGCTGGGCCTGGCTGGGCCGGGCCCGGCTGGCTGGGCCTGGCTGGCTGGGCCGGGCTGGCTGGGCTGTGCTTGCTGGCTGTGCTGGCTGGCTGGCTTGAACAAGGGCTGGCTGGCTGTCACAATGGCTGGCTGTAAGTCACAATGGCTGGCTGGCTGGCTGGCTGGCAGGCCCGGGCTTGCTGGCTGGTCTAGTTGGCTTGCTGGCTGGCTGGAACAATGGCTGGCTGGCTGTCACAATGGCTGGCTGGCTGTCACAATGGCTGGCTGGCTGGTTGGCTGGGCCTGGCTGGCTGGGCCGGGCTGGCTGGGCCGGGCTTGATGGCTGGGCTGGCTGGCTGTCTGGCTGTCACAATGGCTGGCTGGCTGTCACAATGGCTTGCTGGCTGTCACAATGGCTGGCTGGCTGGTTGGCTGGTTGGCTGGGCCTGACTGGCTGGCTGGCCCTGGCTGGGCTGGGCCTGGCTGGGCCCGGCTGGCTGGCTGGGCTGGCTGGCTGGCTGGAACAATGGCTGGCTGGCTGTCACAATGGCTTGCTGGCTGGCTGGGCCCGGCTGTCTGGGCCTGGCTGGCGGGGCCTGGATGGGCTGGGCTGGCTGGGCCTGGCTGGGCTGGGGCTGGCTGGGACTGGCTGGCCAGGCCTGGCTGGGCTGGGCTGGCTGGGCCAGACTGGCTGGGCCGGTCTGGCCAGTCTGGGCTGGCTGGGCTGGGCTGGCCGGGCCAGGCTGGGACTGGCTGGCTGGGACAGGCTGGCTTCTGAACTCGGAACTCATAATTCGGAACTCGTAATTCGGAACTCGGAACTCGGAATTTGGAACTTGGAATTCTGAACTTGGAATTCTGAACTCGGAACTCGGAATTCCAAACTTGGAATTCCGAACTCAGAATTTGGAATTCGGAATGTTGAACTCGGAATTCCAAACTTGGAATTCTGAACTTGGAAATCCAAACTTGGAATTTGGAATTTGGAACTCGGAATTTGGAATTCGGAACTTGGAATTCGGAACTCGGAATTTGGGATGGGCCTGGCTGGGCCAGGGTGGCTGGGCCTGGCTGGCTGGGCTGGGCTGGCTGGATGGATGGCTGTCACAATGGCTGGCTGGCTGTCACAATGGCTGGCTGGCTGTCACAATGGCTGACTGGCTGTCTGGGCCTGGCTGGGCCGGGCAGGCTGGGCAGGGCTGTCTGGGCCAGGCTGGCTGGGCTGGTCCTGGCTGGGCTGGGCTGTCTGGGCCAGGCTGGGCCTGGCTGGGCCGGGCTGGCTGGGTGTGGCTGGCTGGGCTGGGCTGGGCTGGCCGGGCCGGGCTGGCTGGGCCTGGCTAGGCCTGGCTGGGCCGGGCTGGCTGGGTGTGGCTGGCTGGGCTGGTCCGGGCCGGCCGGGCCCGGCTGGCCGGGCCTGGCTGGCTGGCTGGCTGGGCCTGGCTGGCTGAGCCTGGCTGGCAGGGCCTGGCTGGGCTGGGCCTGGCTGGGCTGGGCTGGCTGGGCCGGACTGTCTGGGCTGGTCGGACCGGGCTGGCTGGTTCGGGCTGCCCGGGCCCGGCTGGCTGGGCCTGGCTGGCTGGCTGGCTCGCTGGAACAATGGCTGGCTGGCTGTCACAATGGCTGGATGGCTGTCACAATGGCTGGATGGCTGGCTGGCTGGGCCTGGGTGGCTGAGCCTGGCTGGTGGGGCCTGGCTGGGCTGGGCCGGGCTGGCTGGGCTGGGCCGGGCTGGGCCGGGCTGGCTGGGCTGGGCTGGCTGGCTGGCTGGAACAATGGCTGGCTGGCTGTAAAAAGGGCTTGCTGAGCCGGGCTGGCTGGGCTGGGCTGGCTGGGCCAGGCTGGCTGGAGGTGGCTGGGCTGGGCTGGGCTGGGCTGGCTGGGCTGGGCTGGATGGGACGAGCTGTGCTGGGCCTGGCTGACTGGGCCTGGCTGGGCTGGGGCTGTCTGGGCCTGGCCGGCTGGCCCTGGCTGTCTGGGCTGTCTGGCTGGTTGTCACAATGGCTGGCTGGCTGTCACAATGGCTGGCTGGCTGTCACAATGGCTGGCTGGCTTTCACAATGGCTGGCTGGCTGGGCCTGGCTGTGCTCAGAATTTGGAACTCGGAATTCTAAACTCGGAACTCAGAATTCGGAACTCGGAATTCTGAACTCGGAATTTGGAAATCTGAACTTGGAATTCTGAACTCGGAATTCTGAACTTGGAATTCTGAACTTGGAATTCTGAACTCGGAATTTGGAATTCAGATTTCTGAACTCAGAATTCTGAACTCGTAACTCGGAATTCGGAACTCGGAACTCGGAATTTGGAACTCGGAATTCTGAACTCAGAATTTGGAATTCTGAACTTGGAATTCCGAACTCAGAATTTGGAATTTGGAATTTGGAACTTGGAATTCCAAACTCTGAATTCCAAACTCAGAATTTGGGACTCGGAATTCTAAACTCAGAACTCAGAATTCAGAACTCAGAATTCTGAACTCGGAATTTGGAAATCTGAACTTGGAATTCTGAACTCGGAATTCTGAACTTGGAATTCTGAACTCGGAATTTGGAATTCAGATTTCTGAACTCGGAATTCTGAACTCGTAACTTGGAATTCGGAACTCGGAATTCTGAACTCGGAATTTGGAAATCTGAACTTGGAATTCTGAACTCGGAATTCTGAACTTTGAATTCTGAACTTGGAATTCTGAACTCGGAATTTGGAATTCAGATTTCTGAACTCGGAATTCTGAACTCGTAACTCGGAATTCAGAACTCGGAACTCGGAATTTGGAACTCGGAATTCTGAACTCAGAATTTGGAATTCTGAACTTGGAATTCCGAACTCAGAATTTGGAATTTGGAATTTGGAACTTGGAATTCCAAACTCGGAATTACAAACTCGGAATTACAAACTCTGAATTTTGAATTTTGAACTTGGAATTCCAAGCTCGGAATTCCAAACTCGGAATTCCAAACTCAGAATTTGGAACTCGGAATTCCAAGCCCGGAATTCCGAACTCTGAATTCCAAACTCAGAATTTGGAACTCGGAATTCTAAACTCGGAACTCAGAATTCGGAACTCGGAATTCTGAACTCGGAATTTGGAAATCTGAACTTGGAATTCTGAACTCGGAATTCTGAACTTGGAATTCTGAACTCGGAATTTGGAATTCAGATTTCTGAACTCGGAATTCTGAACTCGCAACTCGGAATTCGGAACTCGGAACTCGGAATTCTGAACTTGGAATTCCGAACTCAGAAATTGGAATTCGGAATGTTGAACTCGGAATTCCGAACTCGGAATTCGGAACTCAGAATTCAGAACTCGGAATTTGGAACACGGAATTCGGAACTTGGAATTCTGAACTCGGAACTCGGAATTCCGAACTCGGAATTCCGAACTCAGAATTTGGAATTTGGAATTTGGAACTTGGAATTCCAAACTCGGAATTCCAAACTCGGAATTCCAAACTCTGAATTTTGAATTTTGAATTTTGAACTTGGAATTCCAAGCTCGGAATTCCGAACTCTGAATTCCAAACTCAGAATTTGGAACTCGGAATTCTAAACTCGGAACTCAGAATTCGGAACTCGGAATTCTGAACTCGGAATTTGGAAATCTGAACTTGGAATTCTGAACTCGGAATTCTGAACTTTGAATTCTGAACTTGGAATTCTGAACTCGGAATTTGGAATTCAGATTTCTGAACTCGGAATTCTGAACTCGTAACTCGGAATTCAGAACTCGGAACTCGGAATTTGGAACTCGGAATTCTGAACTCAGAATTTGGAATTCTGAACTTGGAATTCCGAACTCAGAATTTGGAATTTGGAATTTGGAACTTGGAATTCCAAACTCTGAATTCCAAACTCAGAATTTGGGACTCGGAATTCTAAACTCAGAACTCAGAATTCAGAACTCAGAATTCTGAACTCGGAATTTGGAAATCTGAACTTGGAATTCTGAACTCGGAATTCTGAACTTGGAATTCTGAACTCGGAATTTGGAATTCAGATTTCTGAACTCGGAATTCTGAACTCGTAACTCGGAATTTGGAACTCGGAAGTCGGAATTTGGAACTCGGAATTCTGAACTCAGAATTTGGAATTTGGAATTTGGAACTTGGAATTCCAAACTCGGAATTTCAAACTCAGAATTTCAAACTTGGAATTTGGAACTCGGAATTCTGAACTCGGAACTCGGAATTCCAAATTCGGAATTCCGAACTTCGAATTCTGAACTCGGAATTTGGAATTCTGAACTCGGAATTTGGAAGTTGGAATTACAAACTCGGAATTCTGAACTTGGAATTCTGAACTCGGAACTCGGAATTCCAAACTTGGAATTCCGAACTCTGAATTTGGAATTCGGAATGTTGAACTCGGAATTCCGAACTCGGAATTCGGAACTCAGAATTCGGAACTCGGAATTTGGAACACGGAATTCGGAACTTGGAATTCTGAACTCGGAACTCGGAATTCCGAACTCGGAATTCCGAACTCAGAATTTGGAATTTGGAATTTGGAACTTGGAATTCCAAACTCGGAATTACAAACTCTGAATTCCAAACTCTGAATTTTGAATTTTGAATTTTGAACTTGGAATTCCAAGCTCGGAATTCCAAACTCGGAATTCCAAACTCAGAATTTGGAACTCGGAATTCCAAGCCCGGAATTCCGAACTCTGAATTCCAAACTCAGAATTTGGAACTCGGAATTCTAAACTCGGAACTCAGAATTCGGAACTCGGAATTCTGAACTCGGAATTTGGAAATCTGAACTTGGAATTCTGAACTCGGAATTCTGAACTTGGAATTCTGAACTCGGAATTTGGAATTCAGATTTCTGAACTCGGAATTCTGAACTCGCAACTCGGAATTCGGAACTCGGAACTCGGAATTCTGAACTTGGAATTCTGAACTCGGAACTCGGAATTCCAAACTTGGAATTCCGAACTCAGAAATTGGAATTCGGAATGTTGAACTCGGAATTCCGAACTCAGAATTCGGAACTCAGAATTCAGAACTCGGAATTTGGAACACGGAATTCGGAACTTGGAATTCTGAACTCGGAACTCGGAATTCCGAACTCGGAATTCCGAACTCAGAATTTGGAATTTGGAATTTGGAACTTGGAATTCCAAACTCGGAATTCCAAACTCGGAATTCCAAACTCTGAATTTTGAATTTTGAATTTTGAATTTTGAACTTGGAATTCCAAGCTCGGAATTCCGAACTCTGAATTCCAAACTCAGAATTTGGAACTCGGAATTCTAAACTCGGAACTCAGAATTCGGAACTCGGAATTCTGAACTCGGAATTTGGAAATCTGAACTTGGAATTCTGAACTCGGAATTCTGAACTTTGAATTCTGAACTTGGAATTCTGAACTCGGAATTTGGAATTCAGATTTCTGAACTCGGAATTCTGAACTCGTAACTCGGAATTCAGAACTCGGAACTCGGAATTTGGAACTCGGAATTCTGAACTCAGAATTTGGAATTCTGAACTTGGAATTCTGAACTCGGAATTCTGAACTTGGAATTCTGAACTTGGAATTCTGAACTCGGAATTTGGAATTCAGATTTCTGAACTCGGAATTCTGAACTCGTAACTCGGAATTCGGAACTCGGAACTCGGAATTTGGAACTCGGAATTCTGAACTCAGAATTTGGAATTCTGAACTTGGAATTCCGAACTCAGAATTTGGAATTTGGAATTTGGAACTTGGAATTCCGAACTCTGAATTCCAAACTCAGAATTTGGGACTCGGAATTCTAAACTCAGAACTCAGAATTCAGAACTCAGAATTCTGAACTCGGAATTTGGAAATCTGAACTTGGAATTCTGAACTCGGAATTCTGAACTTGGAATTCTGAACTCGGAATTTGGAATTCAGATTTCTGAACTCGGAATTCTGAACTCGTAACTTGGAATTCGGAACTCGGAATTCTGAACTCGGAATTTGGAAATCTGAACTTGGAATTCTGAACTCGGAATTCTGAACTTTGAATTCTGAACTTGGAATTCTGAACTCGGAATTTGGAATTCAGATTTCTGAACTCGGAATTCTGAACTCGTAACTCGGAATTCAGAACTCGGAACTCGGAATTTGGAACTCGGAATTCTGAACTCAGAATTTGGAATTCTGAACTTGGAATTCCGAACTCAGAATTTGGAATTTGGAATTTGGAACTTGGAATTCCAAACTCGGAATTACAAACTCTGAATTCCAAACTCTGAATTTTGAATTTTGAATTTTGAACTTGGAATTCCAAGCTCGGAATTCCAAACTCGGAATTCCAAACTCAGAATTTGGAACTCGGAATTCCAAGCCCGGAATTCCGAACTCTGAATTCCAAACTCAGAATTTGGAACTCGGAATTCTAAACTCGGAACTCAGAATTCGGAACTCGGAATTCTGAACTCGGAATTTGGAAATCTGAACTTGGAATTCTGAACAGCCCAGCCAGCCAGCCAGCCAGCCCAGCCAGGCCCAGCCCAAATTCTGAGTTCCGAATTCCGAGTTCCGAATTCCGAGTTCAACATTCCAAATTCCAAATTCAGAGTTCGGAATTCCAAGTTTGGATTTCCGAGTTCCGAGTTCATCATTCCGAGTTCAGAATTCCGAGTTTGGAATTCCAAGTTCGGAATTCTGAGTTTGTAATTCCAACTTCCAAATTCCGATTTCATAATTCCAAATTCCGAGTTCAGAATTCGAAGTTCGGAATTCCGAGTTTGGAATTCCGAGTTCCGAGTTCAGAATTCCGAGTTCCAAATTCTAAGTTTGAAATTCCGAGTTTGGAATTCCGAGTTTGGAATTCCAAGTTCCAAATTCCAAATTCCAAATTCTGAGTTCGGAATTCCAAGTTCAGAATTCCAAATTCTGAGTTCAGAATTTCGAGTTCCAAATTCCGAGTTCCGAGTTCCGAATTCCGAGTTACGAGTTCAGGATTCCGTGTTCAGAAATCTGAATTCCAAATTCCGAGTTCAGAATTCCAAGTTCAGAATTCCAAGTTCAGAATTCCAAGTTCAGATTTCCAAATTCCGAGTTCAGAATTCCGAGTTCCGAATTCTGAGTTCCGAGTTTAGAATTCCGAGTTCCAAATTCTGAGTTTGGAATTCCGAGTTCGGAGTTCCGAGCTTGGAATTCCAAGTTCAAAATTCAAAATTCAAAATTCAGAGTTTGGAATTCCGAGTTTGGAATTCCGAGTTTCGAATTCCAAGTTCCAAATTCCAAATTCCAAATTCTGAGTTCGGAATTCCGAGTTCGGAATTCCGAGTTCCGAGTTCAGAATTCCAAGTTCCGAATTCCGTGATCCAAATTCCGAGTTCCGAATTCTGAGTTCCGAATTCCGAGTTCGGAATTCCGAGTTCAACATTCCGAGTTCAGAATTCCGAGTTCAGAATTCCGAGTTCAGAATTCCGAGTTCAGAATTCCAAATTCCGAGTTCAGAATTTCGAGTTCCAAATTACGAGTTCCGAGTTCCGAATTACGTGTTCCGAATTACGAGTTCCGAGTTCAGAAGCCAGCCAGTCCCAGCCAGCCAGTCCCAGCCCAGCCCAGCCCAGCCCAGCCAGCCAGCCAGCCCAGCCAGCCAGCCAGCCAGCCATTGTGACAGCCAGCCATTGTGACAGCCAGCCATTGTGACAGCCAGCCAGCCATTGTTCCAGCCAGCCAGCCAGCCCAGCCAGCCAGCCAGCCCAGCCCAGCCAGCCAGGCCCAGCCACCCTGGCCCAGCCAGGCCCATCCCAAATTCCGAGTTCCGAATTCCAATTTCCGAATTCCGAATTCCGAGTTCCAAATTCCGAGTTCCAAATTCCAAATTCCAAGTTTGGATTTCCAAGTTCATAATTCCAAGTTCGGAATTCCGAGTTCAACATTCCGAATTCCAAATTCTGAGTTCGGAATTCCAAGTTTGGAATTCCGAGTTCCGAGTTCAGAATTCCGAGTTCCGAATTACGAATTTCGAGTTCAGAAGCCTGGCCCGGCCCGCCCAGCCCAGCCAGCCCAGACCGGCCAGACCGGCCCAGCCAGTCTGGCCCAGCCAGCCCAGCCCAGCCAGGCCCAGCCAGCCCCAGCCCAGCCAGGCCCAGCCAGCCCAGCCCAGGCCAGCCAGGCCCAGCCAGCCCAGCCCAGCCAGGCCCGGCCCAGCCGGGCCCGGCCAGCCAGGCCCGGCCAGCCAGCCCCAGCCAGGCCCAGCCCAGCCAGGCTCAGCCAGCGAGGCCCAGCCAGCCCAGCCCAGCCAGGCCCAGCCCAGCCAGGCCGGGCCAAGTTCCAAATTCCAAATTCCAAATTCTGAGTTCGGAATTCCAAGTTCAGAATTCCAAATTCTGAGTTCAGAATTCCGAGTTCCAAATTCCGAGTTACGAGTTTAGAATTCCGAGTTCAGAAATCTGAATTCCAAATTCCAAGTTCAGAAATCTGAATTCCAAATTCCGAGTTCAGAATTCCAAGTTCAGAATTCCAAGTTCAGAATTCCAAGTTCAGAATTCCGAGTTCCGAATTCTGAGTTCCGAGTTTAGAATTCCGAGTTCCAAATTCTGAGTTTGGAATTCAGAGTTTGGAATTCCGAGCTTGGAATTCCGAGTTCCAAATTCTGAGTTTGGAATTCTGAGTTTGGAATTCCGAGCTTGGAATTCCAAGTTCAAAATTCAAAATTCAGAGTTTGGAATTCCGAGTTTGGAATTCCGAGTTTGGAATTCCAAGTTCCAAATTCCAAATTCCAAATTCTGAGTTCGGAATTCCGAGTTCGGAATTCCGAGTTCCGAGTTCAGAATTCCAAGTTCTGAATTCCGTGTTCAGAATTCCGAGTTCAGAATTCCAAATTCCGAGTTCAGAATTTTGAGTTCCAAATTCCGAGTTCCGAGTTCCGAATTACGAGTTCCGAATTACGAGTTCCGAGTTCAGAAGCCAGCCAGTCCCAGCCAGCCAGTCCCAGCCTGGCCCGGCCGGCCCAGCCCAGCCAGCCCAGACCGCCCAGACCGGCCCAGCCAGTCCGGCCCAGCCAGCCCAGCTTAGCCAGGCCCAGACAGCCCAGCCCAGGCCAGCCAGACCCAGCCAGCCCAGCCCAGCCAGGCCCGGCCCAGCCAGGCCCGGCCAGCTAGCCCCAGCCAGCCCCAGCCCAGCCAGGCCCAGCCTGCCAGGCCCAGCCAGCCAGCCAGCCAGCCAGCCAGCCAGCCAGCCAGCCAGCCAGCCATTGTGACAGCCAGCCAGCCATTGTGACAGCCAGCCAGCAATTTTTCCAGTCAGCAGCCAGTCAGCCCAGCCAGCCAGCCATTGTGACAGCAAGCCAGCCATTGTGACAGCCAGCCAGTTATTTTCCCAGCCAGCCACCAGCCAGCCCAGCCAGCCAAGCCCAGCCAGCCAGCCAGCCAGCCGGCCAGCCAGCCAGCCAGCCATTGTGACAGCCAGCCAGCCATTGTGACAGCCAGCCAGCAATTTTTCCAGCCAGCCGCCAGCCAGCCCAGCCAGCCAGCCATTGTGACAGCCAGCCAGCCATTGTGACAGCCAGCCAGCTATTTTCCCAGCCAGCCAGCCGCCAGCCAGCCCAGCCAGCCAGGCCCAGCCAGCCCGGCCCAGCCAGGCCCCGCCAGCCAGGCCAAGCCAGCCAGGCCAAGCCAGCCAGGCCCAGCCCAGCCAGCCAGCCAGCCAGCCAGCCCAGCCAGGCCCATCCCATCCAGGCCCAGCCAGCCCACCCCAGCCCAGCCCAGCCCAGCCAGCCAGCCAGCCCAGCCCAGCCAGCCAGCCAGCCAGCCCAGCCAGCCAGGCCCAGCCAGCCAGCCATTGTGACAGCCAGCCATTGTGACAGCCAGCCAGCCATTGTGACAGCCATCCATCCAGCCAGCCCAGCCCAGCCAGCCAGGCCCAGCCACCCTGGCCCAGCCAGGCCCATCCCAAATTCCGAGTTCCGAATTCCAAGTTCCGAATTCCGAATTCCGAGTTCCAAATTCCGAGTTCCAAATTCCAAATTCCAAGTTTGGATTTCCAAGTTCAACATTCCGAATTCCAAATTCTGAGTTCGGAATTCCAAGTTCAGAATTCCAAGTTCAGAATTCCGAGTTCAGAATTCCAGGCCCCGCCAGCCAGGCCCAGCCAGCCGGGCCCAGCCAGCCAGCCAGCCATTGTGACAGCCAGCCAGCCATTGTTCCAGCCAGCTAGCCAGCCCAGCCAGGCCCAGCCGGCTGGGCCCAGCCAGGCCCAGCCCAGCCAGGGCCAGCCAGCCAGCCAGGCCCAGCCAACCAGCCAGCCAGCCATTGTGACAGCCAGCCAGCCATTGTGACAGCCAGCCAGCCATTGTGACAGCCAGCCAGCCAGCCAGCCAGCCCAGCCAGCAAGCCCGGCCCAGCAAGCCCGGCCCAGCCAGCCAGGCCCAGCCAACCAGCCAGCCAGCCATTGTGACAGCCAGCCAGCCATTGTGACAGCCAGCCAGCCATTGTTCCAGCCAGCCAGCCAGCCAGCCAGCCCAGCCAGCAAGCCCCGCCCAGCCAGCCCGGCCCTGCCAGCCAGCCAGCCAGCCAGCCAGCCAGCCATTGTGACTTACAGCCAGCCATTGTGACAGCCAGCCAGCCCTTCTTGAAGCCAGCCACCCAGCCCAGCCAGCAAGCACAGCCCAGCCAGCCTGGCCCAGCCAGCCCGGCCCAGCCAGCCAGGCCCGGCCCGCCAGGCCCAGCCCGGCCCAGCCAGCCCAGCCCAGCCCAGCCAGGCCCAGCCCAGCCAGGCCCAGCCCAGCCAGGCCCGGCCAGTTCCGAGTTCAGAATTCCAAGTTCCGAATTCCGTGTTCCAAATTCCGAGTTCCGAATTCTGAGTTCTGAATTCCGAGTTCCGAATTCCGAGTTCAACATTCCGAATTCCAAATTCTGAGTTCGGAATTCCAAGTTTGGAATTCCGAGTTCCGAGTTCAGAATTCCAAGTTCAGAATTCCGAGTTCAGAATTCCAAATTCCGAGTTCAGAATTTCGAGTTCCAAATTCCGATTTCCGAGTTCCGAATTACGAGTTCTGAATTACGAGTTCCGAGTTCAGAAGCCAGCCAGTCCCAGCCAGCCAGTCCCAGCCTGGCCCGGCCAGCCCAGCCCGGCCAGCCCAGACCGCCCAGACCGGCCCAGCCAGTCCGGCCCAGCCAGCCCAGCCCAGCCAGGCCCGGCCAGCCGGGCCCAGCCAGCCCCAGCCCAGCCAGGCCCAGACAGCCCAGACCAGCCCAGCCAGGCCCATACAGCCCAGCCCAGCCAGGCCCGGCCCAGCCAGGCCCGGCCAGCCAGGCCCATCCAGGCCCAGCCCAGCAAGGCCCAGCCTGCCAGGCCCAGCCAGCCAGCCAGCCAGCCAGCCATTGTGACAGCCAGCCAGCCATTGTGACAGCCAGCCAGCAATTTTTCCAGTCAGCCCCCAGCCAGCCCAGCCAGCCAGCCATTGTAACAGCCAGCCAGCCATTGTGACAGCCAGCCAGCTATTTTCCCAGCCAGCCGCCAGCCAGCCCAGCCAGCCAGGCCCAGCCAGCCAGCCAGCCAGCCAGCCAGCCATTGTGACAGCCAGCCAGCCATTGTGACAGCCAGCCAGCAATTTTTCCAGCCAGCCGTCAGCCAGCCCAGCCAGCCAGCCATTGTGACAGCCAGCCAGCCATTGTGACAGCCAGCCAGCTATTTTCCCTGCCAGCCGCCAGCCAGCCCAGCCAGCGAGGCCCAGCCAGCCCAGCCCAGCCAGGCCTACCCAGCCAGGCCCAGCCAGCCAGGCCAAGCCAGCCAGGCCCAGCCCAGCCGGCCAGCCAGCCAGCCAGCCAGCCAGCCCAGCCAAGCCCATCCCAGCCAGGCCCAGCCAGCCCCAGCCAGCCAGCCCAGCCCAGCCCAGCCGGCCAGCCAGCCCAGCCCAGCCAGCCAGGCCCAGCCAGCCAGCCAGCCAGCCAGCCAGCCATTGTGACAGCCAGCCATTGTGACAGCCAGCCAGCCACCGTTCCAGCCAGCCAGCCAGCCAGCCAGCCCAGCCAGCCAGCCAGCCCAGCCCAGCCAGCCAGGCCCAGCCACCCTGGCCCAGCCAGGCCCATCCCAAATTCCGAGTTCCAAATTCCAAATTCCAAGTTTGGATTTCCAAGTTCAGAATTCCAAGTTCGGAATTCCGAGTTCAACATTCCGAGTTCAGAATTCTGAGTTCAGAATTCCGAGTTCAGAATTCCGAGTTCAGAATTCCAAATTCCGAGTTCAGAATTTCGAGTTCCAAATTACGAGTTCCGAGTTCCGAATTACGAGTTCCGAATTACGAGTTCCGAGTTCAGAAGCCAGCCAGTCCCAGCCAGCCAGTCCCAGCCCAGCCCAGCCCAGCCCAGCCAGCCAGCCAGCCCAGCCAGCCTACCAGCCAGCCAGCCAGCCCAGCCAGGCCCAGCCAGCCAGCCAGCCAGCCATTGTGACAGCCAGCCATTGTGACAGCCAGCCATTGTGACAGCCAGCCAGCCATTGTTCCAGCCAGCCAGCCAGCCCAGCCAGCCAGCCAGCCCAGCCCAGCCAGCCAGCCAGCCCAGCCCAGCCAGCCAGGCCCAGCCACCCTGGCCCAGCCAGGCCCATCCCAAATTCCGAGTTCCGAATTCCAATTTCCGAATTCCGAATTCCGAGTTCCAAATTCCGAGTTCCAAATTCCAAATTCCAAGTTTGGATTTCCAAGTTCATAATTCCAAGTTCGGAATTCCGAGTTCAACATTCCGAATTCCAAATTCTGAGTTCGGAATTCCAAGTTTGGAATTCCGAGTTCCGAGTTCAGAATTCCGAGTTCCGAATTACGAATTTCGAGTTCAGAAGCCAGCCAGTCCCAGCCAGCCAGTCCCAGCCTGGCCCGGCCCGCCCAGCCCAGCCAGCCCAGACCGGCCAGACCGGCCCAGCCAGTCTGGCCCAGCCAGCCCAGCCCAGCCAGGCCCAGCCAGCCCCAGCCCAGCCAGGCCCAGCCAGCCCAGCCCAGGCCAGCCAGGCCCAGCCAGCCCAGCCCAGCCAGGCCCGGCCCAGCCAAGCCCGGCCAGCCAGGCCCGGCCAGCCAGCCCCAGCCAGGCCCAGCCCAGCCAGGCCCAGCCAGCGAGGCCCAGCCAGCCCAGCCCAGCCAGGCCCAGCCCAGCCAGGCCGGGCCAAGTTCCAAATTCCAAATTCCAAATTCTGAGTTCGGAATTCCAAGTTCAGAATTCCAAATTCTGAGTTCAGAATTCCGAGTTCCAAATTCCGAGTTACGAGTTTAGAATTCCGAGTTCAGAAATCTGAATTCCAAATTCCAAGTTCAGAAATCTGAATTCCAAATTCCGAGTTCAGAATTCCAAGTTCAGAATTCCAAGTTCAGAATTCCAAGTTCAGAATTCCGAGTTCCGAATTCTGAGTTCCGAGTTTAGAATTCCGAGTTCCAAATTCTGAGTTTGGAATTCAGAGTTTGGAATTCCGAGCTTGGAATTCCGAGTTCCAAATTCTGAGTTTGGAATTCTGAGTTCGGAATTCCGAGCTTGGAATTCCAAGTTCAAAATTCAAAATTCAAAATTCAGAGTTTGGAATTCCGAGTTTGGAATTCCGAGTTTGGAATTCCAAGTTCCAAATTCCAAATTCCAAATTCTGAGTTCGGAATTCCGAGTTCGGAATTCCGAGTTCCGAGTTCAGAATTCCAAGTTCTGAATTCCGTGTTCAGAATTCCGAGTTCAGAATTCCAAATTCCGAGTTCAGAATTTTGAGTTCCAAATTCCGAGTTCCGAGTTCCGAATTACGAGTTCCGAATTACGAGTTCCGAGTTCAGAAGCCAGCCAGTCCCAGCCAGCCAGTCCCAGCCTGGCCCGGCCGGCCCAGCCCAGCCAGCCCAGACCGCCCAGACCGGCCCAGCCAGTCCGGCCCAGCCAGCCCAGCTTAGCCAGGCCCAGACAGCCCAGCCCAGGCCAGCCAGGCCCAGACAGCCCAGCCCAGCCAGGCCCGGCCCAGCCAGGCCCGGCCAGCCAGCCCCAGCCAGCCCCAGCCCAGCCAGGCCCAGCCTGCCAGGCCCAGCCAGCCAGCCAGCCAGCCAGCCATTGTGACAGCCAGCCAGCCATTGTGACAGCCAGCCAGCAATTTTTCCAGTCAGCAGCCAGTCAGCCCAGCCAGCCAGCCATTGTGACAGCCAGCCAGCCATTGTGACAGCCAGCCAGTTATTTTCCCAGCCAGCCACCAGCCAGCCCAGCCAGCCAGGCCCAGCCAGCCAGCCAGCCAGCCGGCCAGCCAGCCAGCCAGCCATTGTGACAGCCAGCCAGCCATTGTGACAGCCAGCCAGCAATTTTTCCAGCCAGCCGCCAGCCAGCCCAGCCAGCCAGCCATTGTGACAGCCAGCCAGCCATTGTGACAGCCAGCCAGCTATTTTCCCAGCCAGCCAGCCGCCAGCCCGCCCAGCCAGCCAGGCCCAGCCAGCCAGGCCAAGCCAGCCAGGCCAAGCCAGCCAGGCCCAGCCCAGCCAGCCAGCCAGCCAGCCAGCCCAGCCAGGCCCATCCCAGCCAGGCCCAGCCAGCCCACCCCAGCCCAGCCCAGCCCAGCCAGCCAGCCAGCCCAGCCCAGCCAGCCAGCCAGCCAGCCCAGCCAGCCAGGCCCAGCCAGCCAGCCATTGTGACAGCCAGCCATTGTGACAGCCAGCCAGCCATTGTGACAGCCATCCATCCAGCCAGCCCAGCCCAGCCAGCCAGGCCCAGCCACCCTGGCCCAGCCAGGCCCATCCCAAATTCCGAGTTCCGAATTCCAAGTTCCGAATTCCGAATTCCGAGTTCCAAATTCCGAGTTCCAAATTCCAAATTCCAAGTTTGGATTTCCAAGTTCAACATTCCGAATTCCAAATTCTGAGTTCGGAATTCCAAGTTCAGAATTCCAAGTTCAGAATTCCGAGTTCAGAATTCCAGGCCCCGCCAGCCAGGCCCAGCCAGCCGGGCCCAGCCAGCCAGCCAGCCATTGTGACAGCCAGCCAGCCATTGTTCCAGCCAGCCAGCCAGCCCAGCCAGGCCCAGCCGGCTGGGCCCAGCCAGGCCCAGCCCAGCCAGGGCCAGCCAGCCAGCCAGGCCCAGCCAACCAGCCAACCAGCCAGCCAGCCATTGTGACAGCCAGCCAGCCATTGTGACAGCCAGCCAGCCATTGTGACAGCCAGCCAGCCAGCCAGCCAGCCCAGCCAGCAAGCCCGGCCCAGCAAGCCCGGCCCAGCCAGCCAGGCCCAGCCAACCAGCCAGCCAGCCATTGTGACAGCCAGCCAGCCATTGTGACAGCCAGCCAGCCATTGTTCCAGCCAGCCAGCCAGCCAGCCAGCCCAGCCAGCAAGCCCGGCCCAGCCAGCCCGGCCCTGCCAGCCAGCCAGCCAGCCAGCCATTGTGACTTACAGCCAGCCATTGTGACAGCCAGCCAGCCCTTCTTGAAGCCAGCCACCCAGCCCAGCCAGCAAGCACAGCCCAGCCAGCCTGGCCCAGCCAGCCCGGCCCAGCCAGCCAGGCCCGGCCCGCCAGGCCCAGCCCGGCCCAGCCAGCCCAGCCCAGCCAGGCCCAGCCCAGCCAGGCCCAGCCCAGCCAGGCCCGGCCAGTTCCGAGTTCAGAATTCCAAGTTCCGAATTCCGTGTTCCAAATTCCGAGTTCCGAATTCTGAGTTCTGAATTCCGAGTTCAGAATTCCGAGTTCAACATTCCGAATTCCAAATTCTGAGTTCGGAATTCCAAGTTTGGAATTCCGAGTTCCGAGTTCAGAATTCCAAGTTCAGAATTCCGAGTTCAGAATTCCAAATTCCGAGTTCAGAATTTCGAGTTCCAAATTCCGATTTCCGAGTTCCGAATTACGAGTTCTGAATTACGAGTTCCGAGTTCAGAAGCCAGCCAGTCCCAGCCAGCCAGTCCCAGCCTGGCCCGGCCAGCCCAGCCCGGCCAGCCCAGACCGCCCAGACCGGCCCAGCCAGTCCGGCCCAGCCAGCCCAGCCCAGCCAGGCCCGGCCAGCCGGGCCCAGCCAGCCCCAGCCCAGCCAGGCCCAGACAGCCCAGACCAGCCCAGCCAGGCCCATACAGCCCAGCCCAGCCAGGCCCGGCCCAGCCAGGCCCGGCCAGCCAGGCCCATCCAGGCCCAGCCCAGCAAGGCCCAGCCTGCCAGGCCCAGCCAGCCAGCCAGCCAGCCAGCCATTGTGACAGCCAGCCAGCCATTGTGACAGCCAGCCAGCAATTTTTCCAGTCAGCCGCCAGCCAGCCCAGCCAGCCAGCCATTGTAACAGCCAGCCAGCCATTGTGACAGCCAGCCAGCTATTTTCCCAGCCAGCCGCCAGCCAGCCCAGCCAGCCAGGCCCAGCCAGCCAGCCAGCCAGCCAGCCAGCCATTGTGACAGCCAGCCAGCCATTGTGACAGCCAGCCAGCAATTTTTCCAGCCAGCCGTCAGCCAGCCCAGCCAGCCAGCCATTGTGACAGCCAGCCAGCCATTGTGACAGCCAGCCAGCTATTTTCCCTGCCAGCCGCCAGCCAGCCCAGCCAGCGAGGCCCAGCCAGCCCGGCCCAGCCAGGCCTACCCTCAGAATTCCAAATTCCGAGTTCAGAATTTCGAGTTCCAAATTACGAGTTCCGAGTTCCGAATTACGAGTTCCGAATTACGAGTTCCGAGTTCAGAAGCCAGCCAGTCCCAGCCAGCCAGCCAGCCAGCCCAGCCAGCCAGGCCCAGCCAGCCAGCCAGCCAGCCATTGTGACAGCCAGCCATTGTGACAGCCAGCCATTGTGACAGCCAGCCAGCCATTGTTCCAGCCAGCCAGCCAGCCCAGCCAGCCAGCCAGCCCAGCCCAGCCAGCCAGCCAGCCCAGCCCAGCCAGCCAGGCCCAGCCACCCTGGCCCAGCCAGGCCCATCCCAAATTCCGAGTTCCGAATTCCAATTTCCGAATTCCGAATTCCGAGTTCCAAATTCCGAGTTCCAAATTCCAAATTCCAAGTTTGGATTTCCAAGTTCATAATTCCAAGTTCGGAATTCCGAGTTCAACATTCCGAATTCCAAATTCTGAGTTCGGAATTCCAAGTTTGGAATTCCGAGTTCCGAGTTCAGAATTCCGAGTTCCGAATTACGAATTTCGAGTTCAGAAGCCAGCCAGTCCCAGCCAGCCAGTCCCAGCCTGGCCCGGCCCGCCCAGCCCAGCCAGCCCAGACCGGCCAGACCGGCCCAGCCAGTCTGGCCCAGCCAGCCCAGCCCAGCCAGGCCCAGCCAGCCCCAGCCCAGCCAGGCCCAGCCAGCCCAGCCCAGGCCAGCCAGGCCCAGCCAGCCCAGCCCAGCCAGGCCCGGCCCAGCCAAGCCCGGCCAGCCAGGCCCGGCCAGCCAGCCCCAGCCAGGCCCAGCCCAGCCAGGCCCAGCCAGCGAGGCCCAGCCAGCCCAGCCCAGCCAGGCCCAGCCCAGCCAGGCCGGGCCAAGTTCCAAATTCCAAATTCCAAATTCTGAGTTCGGAATTCCAAGTTCAGAATTCCAAATTCTGAGTTCAGAATTCCGAGTTCCAAATTCCGAGTTACGAGTTTAGAATTCCGAGTTCAGAAATCTGAATTCCAAATTCCAAGTTCAGAAATCTGAATTCCAAATTCCGAGTTCAGAATTCCAAGTTCAGAATTCCAAGTTCAGAATTCCAAGTTCAGAATTCCGAGTTCCGAATTCTGAGTTCCGAGTTTAGAATTCCGAGTTCCAAATTCTGAGTTTGGAATTCAGAGTTTGGAATTCCGAGCTTGGAATTCCAAGTTCAAAATTCAAAATTCAAAATTCAGAGTTTGGAATTCCGAGTTTGGAATTCCGAGTTTGGAATTCCAAGTTCCAAATTCCAAATTCCAAATTCTGAGTTCGGAATTCCGAGTTCGGAATTCCGAGTTCCGAGTTCAGAATTCCAAGTTCTGAATTCCGTGTTCAGAATTCCGAGTTCAGAATTCCAAATTCCGAGTTCAGAATTTTGAGTTCCAAATTCCGAGTTCCGAGTTCCGAATTACGAGTTCCGAATTACGAGTTCCGAGTTCAGAAGCCAGCCAGTCCCAGCCAGCCAGTCCCAGCCTGGCCCGGCCGGCCCAGCCCAGCCAGCCCAGACCGCCCAGACCGGCCCAGCCAGTCCGGCCCAGCCAGCCCAGCTTAGCCAGGCCCAGACAGCCCAGCCCAGGCCAGCCAGGCCCAGACAGCCCAGCCCAGCCAGGCCCGGCCCAGCCAGGCCCGGCCAGCCAGCCCCAGCCAGCCCCAGCCCAGCCAGGCCCAGCCTGCCAGGCCCAGCCAGCCAGCCAGCCAGCCAGCCATTGTGACAGCCAGCCAGCCATTGTGACAGCCAGCCAGCAATTTTTCCAGTCAGCAGCCAGTCAGCCCAGCCAGCCAGCCATTGTGACAGCCAGCCAGCCATTGTGACAGCCAGCCAGTTATTTTCCCAGCCAGCCACCAGCCAGCCCAGCCAGCCAGGCCCAGCCAGCCAGCCAGCCAGCCGGCCAGCCAGCCAGCCAGCCATTGTGACAGCCAGCCAGCCATTGTGACAGCCAGCCAGCAATTTTTCCAGCCAGCCGCCAGCCAGCCCAGCCAGCCAGCCATTGTGACAGCCAGCCAGCCATTGTGACAGCCAGCCAGCTATTTTCCCAGCCAGCCAGCCGCCAGCCCGCCCAGCCAGCCAGGCCCAGCCAGCCAGGCCAAGCCAGCCAGGCCAAGCCAGCCAGGCCCAGCCCAGCCAGCCAGCCAGCCAGCCAGCCCAGCCAGGCCCATCCCAGCCAGGCCCAGCCAGCCCACCCCAGCCCAGCCCAGCCCAGCCAGCCAGCCAGCCCAGCCCAGCCAGCCAGCCAGCCAGCCCAGCCAGCCAGGCCCAGCCAGCCAGCCATTGTGACAGCCAGCCATTGTGACAGCCAGCCAGCCATTGTGACAGCCATCCATCCAGCCAGCCCAGCCCAGCCAGCCAGGCCCAGCCACCCTGGCCCAGCCAGGCCCATCCCAAATTCCGAGTTCCGAATTCCAAGTTCCGAATTCCAAATTCCGAGTTCCAAATTCCGAGTTCCAAATTCCAAATTCCAAGTTTGGATTTCCAAGTTCAACATTCCGAATTCCAAATTCTGAGTTCGGAATTCCAAGTTCAGAATTCCAAGTTCAGAATTCCGAGTTCAGAATTCCAGGCCCCGCCAGCCAGGCCCAGCCAGCCGGGCCCAGCCAGCCAGCCAGCCATTGTGACAGCCAGCCAGCCATTGTTCCAGCCAGCCAGCCAGCCCAGCCAGGCCCAGCCGGCTGGGCCCAGCCAGGCCCAGCCCAGCCAGGGCCAGCCAGCCAGCCAGGCCCAGCCAACCAGCCAACCAGCCAGCCAGCCATTGTGACAGCCAGCCAGCCATTGTGACAGCCAGCCAGCCATTGTGACAGCCAGCCAGCCAGCCAGCCAGCCCAGCCAGCAAGCCCGGCCCAGCAAGCCCGGCCCAGCCAGCCAGGCCCAGCCAACCAGCCAGCCAGCCATTGTGACAGCCAGCCAGCCATTGTGACAGCCAGCCAGCCATTGTTCCAGCCAGCCAGCCAGCCAGCCAGCCCAGCCAGCAAGCCCGGCCCAGCCAGCCCGGCCCTGCCAGCCAGCCAGCCAGCCAGCCATTGTGACTTACAGCCAGCCATTGTGACAGCCAGCCAGCCCTTCTTGAAGCCAGCCACCCAGCCCAGCCAGCAAGCACAGCCCAGCCAGCCTGGCCCAGCCAGCCCGGCCCAGCCAGCCAGGCCCGGCCCGCCAGGCCCAGCCCGGCCCAGCCAGCCCAGCCCAGCCAGGCCCAGCCCAGCCAGGCCCAGCCCAGCCAGGCCCGGCCAGTTCCGAGTTCAGAATTCCAAGTTCCGAATTCCGTGTTCCAAATTCCGAGTTCCGAATTCTGAGTTCTGAATTCCGAGTTCAGAATTCCGAGTTCAACATTCCGAATTCCAAATTCTGAGTTCGGAATTCCAAGTTTGGAATTCCGAGTTCCGAGTTCAGAATTCCAAGTTCAGAATTCCGAGTTCAGAATTCCAAATTCCGAGTTCAGAATTTCGAGTTCCAAATTCCGATTTCCGAGTTCCGAATTACGAGTTCTGAATTACGAGTTCCGAGTTCAGAAGCCAGCCAGTCCCAGCCAGCCAGTCCCAGCCTGGCCCGGCCAGCCCAGCCCGGCCAGCCCAGACCGCCCAGACCGGCCCAGCCAGTCCGGCCCAGCCAGCCCAGCCCAGCCAGGCCCGGCCAGCCGGGCCCAGCCAGCCCCAGCCCAGCCAGGCCCAGACAGCCCAGACCAGCCCAGCCAGGCCCATACAGCCCAGCCCAGCCAGGCCCGGCCCAGCCAGGCCCGGCCAGCCAGGCCCATCCAGGCCCAGCCCAGCAAGGCCCAGCCTGCCAGGCCCAGCCAGCCAGCCAGCCAGCCAGCCATTGTGACAGCCAGCCAGCCATTGTGACAGCCAGCCAGCAATTTTTCCAGTCAGCCGCCAGCCAGCCCAGCCAGCCAGCCATTGTAACAGCCAGCCAGCCATTGTGACAGCCAGCCAGCTATTTTCCCAGCCAGCCGCCAGCCAGCCCAGCCAGCCAGGCCCAGCCAGCCAGCCAGCCAGCCAGCCAGCCATTGTGACAGCCAGCCAGCCATTGTGACAGCCAGCCAGCAATTTTTCCAGCCAGCCGTCAGCCAGCCCAGCCAGCCAGCCATTGTGACAGCCAGCCAGCCATTGTGACAGCCAGCCAGCTATTTTCCCTGCCAGCCGCCAGCCAGCCCAGCCAGCGAGGCCCAGCCAGCCCGGCCCAGCCAGGCCTACCCAGCCAGGCCCAGCCAGCCAGGCCAAGCCAGGCCCAGCCAGCCCCAGCCCAGCCAGGCCCAGCCAGCCCAGCCCAGGCCAGCCAGGCCCAGCCAGCCCAGCCCAGCCAGGCCCGGCCCAGCCAAGCCCGGCCAGCCAGGCCCGGCCAGCCAGCCCCAGCCAGGCCCAGCCCAGCCAGGCCCAGCCAGCCCAGCCCAGCCAGGCCCAGCCCAGCCAGGCCGGGCCAAGTTCCAAATTCCAAATTCCAAATTCTGAGTTCGGAATTCCAAGTTCAGAATTCCAAATTCTGAGTTCAGAATTCCGAGTTCCAAATTCCGAGTTACGAGTTTAGAATTCCGAGTTCAGAAATCTGAATTCCAAATTCCAAGTTCAGAAATCTGAATTCCAAATTCCGAGTTCAGAATTCCAAGTTCAGAATTCCAAGTTCAGAATTCCAAGTTCAGAATTCCGAGTTCCGAATTCTGAGTTCCGAGTTTAGAATTCCGAGTTCCAAATTCTGAGTTTGGAATTCAGAGTTTGGAATTCCGAGCTTGGAATTCCGAGTTCCAAATTCTGAGTTTGGAATTCTGAGTTCGGAATTCCGAGCTTGGAATTCCAAGTTCAAAATTCAAAATTCAAAATTCAGAGTTTGGAATTCCGAGTTTGGAATTCCGAGTTTGGAATTCCAAGTTCCAAATTCCAAATTCTGAGTTCGGAATTCCGAGTTCGGAATTCCGAGTTCCGAGTTCAGAATTCCAAGTTCTGAATTCCGTGTTCAGAATTCCGAGTTCAGAATTCCAAATTCCGAGTTCAGAATTTTGAGTTCCAAATTCCGAGTTCCGAGTTCCGAATTACGAGTTCCGAATTACGAGTTCCGAGTTCAGAAGCCAGCCAGTCCCAGCCAGCCAGTCCCAGCCTGGCCCGGCCGGCCCAGCCCAGCCAGCCCAGACCGCCCAGACCGGCCCAGCCAGTCCGGCCCAGCCAGCCCAGCTTAGCCAGGCCCAGACAGCCCAGCCCAGGCCAGCCAGGCCCAGACAGCCCAGCCCAGCCAGGCCCGGCCCAGCCAGGCCCGGCCAGCCAGCCCCAGCCAGCCCCAGCCCAGCCAGGCCCAGCCTGCCAGGCCCAGCCAGCCAGCCAGCCAGCCAGCCATTGTGACAGCCAGCCAGCCATTGTGACAGCCAGCCAGCAATTTTTCCAGTCAGCAGCCAGTCAGCCCAGCCAGCCAGCCATTGTGACAGCCAGCCAGCCATTGTGACAGCCAGCCAGTTATTTTCCCAGCCAGCCACCAGCCAGCCCAGCCAGCCAGGCCCAGCCAGCCAGCCAGCCAGCCGGCCAGCCAGCCAGCCAGCCATTGTGACAGCCAGCCAGCCATTGTGACAGCCAGCCAGCAATTTTTCCAGCCAGCCGCCAGCCAGCCCAGCCAGCCAGCCATTGTGACAGCCAGCCAGCCATTGTGACAGCCAGCCAGCTATTTTCCCAGCCAGCCAGCCGCCAGCCCGCCCAGCCAGCCAGGCCCAGCCAGCCAGGCCAAGCCAGCCAGGCCAAGCCAGCCAGGCCCAGCCCAGCCAGCCAGCCAGCCAGCCAGCCCAGCCAGGCCCATCCCAGCCAGGCCCAGCCAGCCCACCCCAGCCCAGCCCAGCCAGCCAGCCAGCCCAGCCCAGCCAGCCAGCCAGCCAGCCCAGCCAGCCAGGCCCAGCCAGCCAGCCATTGTGACAGCCAGCCATTGTGACAGCCAGCCAGCCATTGTGACAGCCATCCATCCAGCCAGCCCAGCCCAGCCAGCCAGGCCCAGCCACCCTGGCCCAGCCAGGCCCATCCCAAATTCCGAGTTCCAAATTCCAAATTCCAAGTTTGGATTTCCAAGTTCAACATTCCGAATTCCAAATTCTGAGTTCGGAATTCCAAGTTCAGAATTCCAAGTTCAGAATTCCGAGTTCAGAATTCCAGGCCCCGCCAGCCAGGCCCAGCCAGCCGGGCCCAGCCAGCCAGCCAGCCATTGTGACAGCCAGCCAGCCATTGTTCCAGCCAGCCAGCCAGCCCAGCCAGGCCCAGCCGGCTGGGCCCAGCCAGGCCCAGCCCAGCCAGGGCCAGCCAGCCAGCCAGGCCCAGCCAACCAGCCAACCAGCCAGCCAGCCATTGTGACAGCCAGCCAGCCATTGTGACAGCCAGCCAGCCATTGTGACAGCCAGCCAGCCAGCCAGCCAGCCCAGCCAGCAAGCCCGGCCCAGCAAGCCCGGCCCAGCCAGCCAGGCCCAGCCAACCAGCCAGCCAGCCATTGTGACAGCCAGCCAGCCATTGTGACAGCCAGCCAGCCATTGTTCCAGCCAGCCAGCCAGCCAGCCAGCCCAGCCAGCAAGCCCGGCCCAGCCAGCCCGGCCCTGCCAGCCAGCCAGCCAGCCAGCCATTGTGACTTACAGCCAGCCATTGTGACAGCCAGCCAGCCCTTCTTGAAGCCAGCCACCCAGCCCAGCCAGCAAGCACAGCCCAGCCAGCCTGGCCCAGCCAGCCCGGCCCAGCCAGCCAGGCCCGGCCCGCCAGGCCCAGCCCGGCCCAGCCAGCCCAGCCCAGCCAGGCCCAGCCCAGCCAGGCCCAGCCCAGCCAGGCCCGGCCAGTTCCGAGTTCAGAATTCCAAGTTCCGAATTCCGTGTTCCAAATTCCGAGTTCCGAATTCTGAGTTCTGAATTCCGAGTTCAGAATTCCGAGTTCAACATTCCGAATTCCAAATTCTGAGTTCGGAATTCCAAGTTTGGAATTCCGAGTTCCGAGTTCAGAATTCCAAGTTCAGAATTCCGAGTTCAGAATTCCAAATTCCGAGTTCAGAATTTCGAGTTCCAAATTCCGATTTCCGAGTTCCGAATTACGAGTTCTGAATTACGAGTTCCGAGTTCAGAAGCCAGCCAGTCCCAGCCAGCCAGTCCCAGCCTGGCCCGGCCAGCCCAGCCCGGCCAGCCCAGACCGCCCAGACCGGCCCAGCCAGTCCGGCCCAGCCAGCCCAGCCCAGCCA
The DNA here is from genome assembly GCF_031021105.1 of Erythrolamprus reginae. Taxonomy (NCBI): domain Eukaryota; kingdom Metazoa; phylum Chordata; class Lepidosauria; order Squamata; family Dipsadidae; genus Erythrolamprus; species Erythrolamprus reginae. The sequence goes on along the minus strand of NC_091951.1, from coordinate 213,589,289 downwards.
GGCCCGGCCAGCCGGGCCCAGCCAGCCCCAGCCCAGCCAGGCCCAGACAGCCCAGACCAGCCCAGCCAGGCCCATACAGCCCAGCCCAGCCAGGCCCGGCCCAGCCAGGCCCGGCCAGCCAGGCCCATCCAGGCCCAGCCCAGCAAGGCCCAGCCTGCCAGGCCCAGCCAGCCAGCCAGCCAGCCAGCCATTGTGACAGCCAGCCAGCCATTGTGACAGCCAGCCAGCAATTTTTCCAGTCAGCCGCCAGCCAGCCCAGCCAGCCAGCCATTGTAACAGCCAGCCAGCCATTGTGACAGCCAGCCAGCTATTTTCCCAGCCAGCCGCCAGCCAGCCCAGCCAGCCAGGCCCAGCCAGCCAGCCAGCCAGCCAGCCAGCCATTGTGACAGCCAGCCAGCCATTGTGACAGCCAGCCAGCAATTTTTCCAGCCAGCCGTCAGCCAGCCCAGCCAGCCAGCCATTGTGACAGCCAGCCAGCCATTGTGACAGCCAGCCAGCTATTTTCCCTGCCAGCCGCCAGCCAGCCCAGCCAGCGAGGCCCAGCCAGCCCGGCCCAGCCAGGCCTACCCAGCCAGGCCCAGCCAGCCAGGCCAAGCCAGGCCCAGCCAGCCCCAGCCCAGCCAGGCCCAGCCAGCCCAGCCCAGGCCAGCCAGGCCCAGCCAGCCCAGCCCAGCCAGGCCCGGCCCAGCCAAGCCCGGCCAGCCAGGCCCGGCCAGCCAGCCCCAGCCAGGCCCAGCCCAGCCAGGCCCAGCCAGCCCAGCCCAGCCAGGCCCAGCCCAGCCAGGCCGGGCCAAGTTCCAAATTCCAAATTCCAAATTCTGAGTTCGGAATTCCAAGTTCAGAATTCCAAATTCTGAGTTCAGAATTCCGAGTTCCAAATTCCGAGTTACGAGTTTAGAATTCCGAGTTCAGAAATCTGAATTCCAAATTCCAAGTTCAGAAATCTGAATTCCAAATTCCGAGTTCAGAATTCCAAGTTCAGAATTCCAAGTTCAGAATTCCAAGTTCAGAATTCCGAGTTCCGAATTCTGAGTTCCGAGTTTAGAATTCCGAGTTCCAAATTCTGAGTTTGGAATTCAGAGTTTGGAATTCCGAGCTTGGAATTCCGAGTTCCAAATTCTGAGTTTGGAATTCTGAGTTCGGAATTCCGAGCTTGGAATTCCAAGTTCAAAATTCAAAATTCAAAATTCAGAGTTTGGAATTCCGAGTTTGGAATTCCGAGTTTGGAATTCCAAGTTCCAAATTCCAAATTCTGAGTTCGGAATTCCGAGTTCGGAATTCCGAGTTCCGAGTTCAGAATTCCAAGTTCTGAATTCCGTGTTCAGAATTCCGAGTTCAGAATTCCAAATTCCGAGTTCAGAATTTTGAGTTCCAAATTCCGAGTTCCGAGTTCCGAATTACGAGTTCCGAATTACGAGTTCCGAGTTCAGAAGCCAGCCAGTCCCAGCCAGCCAGTCCCAGCCTGGCCCGGCCGGCCCAGCCCAGCCAGCCCAGACCGCCCAGACCGGCCCAGCCAGTCCGGCCCAGCCAGCCCAGCTTAGCCAGGCCCAGACAGCCCAGCCCAGGCCAGCCAGGCCCAGACAGCCCAGCCCAGCCAGGCCCGGCCCAGCCAGGCCCGGCCAGCCAGCCCCAGCCAGCCCCAGCCCAGCCAGGCCCAGCCTGCCAGGCCCAGCCAGCCAGCCAGCCAGCCAGCCATTGTGACAGCCAGCCAGCCATTGTGACAGCCAGCCAGCAATTTTTCCAGTCAGCAGCCAGTCAGCCCAGCCAGCCAGCCATTGTGACAGCCAGCCAGCCATTGTGACAGCCAGCCAGTTATTTTCCCAGCCAGCCACCAGCCAGCCCAGCCAGCCAGGCCCAGCCAGCCAGCCAGCCAGCCGGCCAGCCAGCCAGCCAGCCATTGTGACAGCCAGCCAGCCATTGTGACAGCCAGCCAGCAATTTTTCCAGCCAGCCGCCAGCCAGCCCAGCCAGCCAGCCATTGTGACAGCCAGCCAGCCATTGTGACAGCCAGCCAGCTATTTTCCCAGCCAGCCAGCCGCCAGCCCGCCCAGCCAGCCAGGCCCAGCCAGCCAGGCCAAGCCAGCCAGGCCAAGCCAGCCAGGCCCAGCCCAGCCAGCCAGCCAGCCAGCCAGCCCAGCCAGGCCCATCCCAGCCAGGCCCAGCCAGCCCACCCCAGCCCAGCCCAGCCAGCCAGCCAGCCCAGCCCAGCCAGCCAGCCAGCCAGCCCAGCCAGCCAGGCCCAGCCAGCCAGCCATTGTGACAGCCAGCCATTGTGACAGCCAGCCAGCCATTGTGACAGCCATCCATCCAGCCAGCCCAGCCCAGCCAGCCAGGCCCAGCCACCCTGGCCCAGCCAGGCCCATCCCAAATTCCGAGTTCCAAATTCCAAATTCCAAGTTTGGATTTCCAAGTTCAACATTCCGAATTCCAAATTCTGAGTTCGGAATTCCAAGTTCAGAATTCCAAGTTCAGAATTCCGAGTTCAGAATTCCAGGCCCCGCCAGCCAGGCCCAGCCAGCCGGGCCCAGCCAGCCAGCCAGCCATTGTGACAGCCAGCCAGCCATTGTTCCAGCCAGCCAGCCAGCCCAGCCAGGCCCAGCCGGCTGGGCCCAGCCAGGCCCAGCCCAGCCAGGGCCAGCCAGCCAGCCAGGCCCAGCCAACCAGCCAACCAGCCAGCCAGCCATTGTGACAGCCAGCCAGCCATTGTGACAGCCAGCCAGCCATTGTGACAGCCAGCCAGCCAGCCAGCCAGCCCAGCCAGCAAGCCCGGCCCAGCAAGCCCGGCCCAGCCAGCCAGGCCCAGCCAACCAGCCAGCCAGCCATTGTGACAGCCAGCCAGCCATTGTGACAGCCAGCCAGCCATTGTTCCAGCCAGCCAGCCAGCCAGCCAGCCCAGCCAGCAAGCCCGGCCCAGCCAGCCCGGCCCTGCCAGCCAGCCAGCCAGCCAGCCATTGTGACTTACAGCCAGCCATTGTGACAGCCAGCCAGCCCTTCTTGAAGCCAGCCACCCAGCCCAGCCAGCAAGCACAGCCCAGCCAGCCTGGCCCAGCCAGCCCGGCCCAGCCAGCCAGGCCCGGCCCGCCAGGCCCAGCCCAGCCAGCCCAGCCCAGCCAGGCCCAGCCCAGCCAGGCCCAGCCCAGCCAGGCCCGGCCAGTTCCGAGTTCAGAATTCCAAGTTCCGAATTCCGTGTTCCAAATTCCGAGTTCCGAATTCTGAGTTCTGAATTCCGAGTTCAGATTTCCGAGTTCAACATTCCGAATTCCAAATTCTGAGTTCGGAATTCCAAGTTTGGAATTCCGAGTTCCGAGTTCAGAATTCCAAGTTCAGAATTCCGAGTTCAGAATTCCAAATTCCGAGTTCAGAATTTCGAGTTCCAAATTCCGATTTCCGAGTTCCGAATTACGAGTTCTGAATTACGAGTTCCGAGTTCAGAAGCCAGCCAGTCCCAGCCAGCCAGTCCCAGCCTGGCCCGGCCAGCCCAGCCCGGCCAGCCCAGACCGCCCAGACCGGCCCAGCCAGTCCGGCCCAGCCAGCCCAGCCCAGCCAGGCCCGGCCAGCCGGGCCCAGCCAGCCCCAGCCCAGCCAGGCCCAGACAGCCCAGACCAGCCCAGCCAGGCCCATACAGCCCAGCCCAGCCAGGCCCGGCCCAGCCAGGCCCGGCCAGCCAGGCCCATCCAGGCCCAGCCCAGCAAGGCCCAGCCTGCCAGGCCCAGCCAGCCAGCCAGCCAGCCAGCCATTGTGACAGCCAGCCAGCCATTGTGACAGCCAGCCAGCAATTTTTCCAGTCAGCCGCCAGCCAGCCCAGCCAGCCAGCCATTGTAACAGCCAGCCAGCCATTGTGACAGCCAGCCAGCTATTTTCCCAGCCAGCCGCCAGCCAGCCCAGCCAGCCAGGCCCAGCCAGCCAGCCAGCCAGCCAGCCATTGTGACAGCCAGCCAGCCATTGTGACAGCCAGCCAGCAATTTTTCCAGCCAGCCGTCAGCCAGCCCAGCCAGCCAGCCATTGTGACAGCCAGCCAGCCATTGTGACAGCCAGCCAGCTATTTTCCCTGCCAGCCGCCAGCCAGCCCAGCCAGCGAGGCCCAGCCAGCCCGGCCCAGCCAGGCCTACCCAGCCAGGCCCAGCCAGCCAGGCCAAGCCAGCCAGGCCCAGCCCAGCCGGCCAGCCAGCCAGCCAGCCAGCCAGCCCAGCCAAGCCCATCCCAGCCAGGCCCAGCCAGCCCCAGCCAGCCCCAGCCAGCCCAGCCCAGCCCAGCCCAGCCGGCCAGCCAGCCCAGCCCAGCCAGCCAGGCCCAGCCAGCCAGCCAGCCAGCCAGCCAGCCAGCCATTGTGACAGCCAGCCATTGTGACAGCCAGCCAGCCACCGTTCCAGCCAGCCAGCCAGCCAGCCAGCCCAGCCAGCCAGCCAGCCCAGCCCAGCCAGCCAGGCCCAGCCACCCTGGCCCAGCCAGGCCCATCCCAAATTCCGAGTTCCAAATTCCAAATTCCAAGTTTGGATTTCCAAGTTCAGAATTCCAAGTTCGGAATTCCGAGTTCAACATTCCGAATTCCAAATTCTGAGTTCGGAATTCCAAGTTTGGAATTCCGAGTTCCGAGTTCAGAATTCCAAGTTCAGAATTCCAAGTTCAGAATTCCAAGTTCAGAATTCCGAGTTCAGAATTCCAAATTCCGAGTTCAGAATTTCGAGTTCCAAATTCCGAGTTCCGAGTTCCGAGTTCTGAATTACGAGTTCCGAATTACGAGTTCCGAGTTCAGAAGCCAGCCAGTCCCAGCCAGCCAGTCCGAGCCTGGCCCGGCCAGCCCAGCCCAGCCAGCCCAGACCGCCCAGACCGGCCCAGCCAGTCTGGCCCAGCCAGCCCAGCCCAGCCAGGCCTGGCCAGCCAGGCCCAGCCAGCCACAGCCCAGCCAGGCCCAGCCAGCCCAGCCCAGGCCAGCCAGGCCCGCCCAGCCAGGCCAGCCCAGCCAGGCCCGGCCCAGCCAGGCCCGGCCGGCCAGGCCCAGCCAGCCCCAGCCCAGCCAGGACCAGCCAGCCCCAGCCCAGCCAGGACCAGCGAGCCAGGACCAGCCAGCCCAGCCAGGACCAGCCCAGCCAGGCCGGGCCAGCCAGGCCCAGCCAGGCCCGGCCCCCCCAGGCCCAGCCAGCCGGGCCCAGCCAGCCAGCCAGCCAGCCAGCCAGCCAGCCATTGTGACTTACAGCCAGCTATTGTGACAGCCAGCCAGCCCTTGTTCAAGCCAGCCAGCCAGCCCAGCCAGGCAGGCCCAGCCAGCCGTGCCCAGCCAGGCCCAGCCCAGCCAGGGCCAGCCAGTCCAGCCCAGCACAGCCCGGCCCATCCAGGCCCCGCCAGCCAGGCCCAGCCAGCCAGCCAGCCATTGTGACAGCCAGCCAGCCATTGTTCCAGCCAGCCAGCCAGCCCAGCCAGCCAGGCCCAGCCAGCCGGGCCCAGCCAGGCCCAGCCCAGCCAGCCATTGTGACAGCCAGCCAGCCATTGTGACAGCCAGCCAGCCATTGTTAAAGCCAGCCAGCCAGCCAGCCAGCCCAGCCAGCAAGCCCGGCCCAGCCAGCCCGGCCCATCCAGACAGGCCCAGCCAACCAGCCAGCCAGCCATTGTGACAGCCAGCCAGCCATTGTTCCAGCCAGCCAGCCAGCCAGCCAGCCCGGCCCAGCCAGCAAGCCCGGCCCAGCCAGCCCGGCCCTGCCAGCCAGCCAGCCAGCCAGCCAGCCATTGTGACTTACAGCCAGCCATTGTGACAGCCAGCCAGCCCTTGTTCAAGCCAGCCAGCCCGGCCCAGCCAGCCAGGCCCAGCCAGCCAGGCCAGGCTAGCCCGGCCCAGCCCGGCCCAGCCAGCCCAGCCCAGCCAGGCCCAGCCCGGCCAGGCCCGGCCAGTTCCGAGTTCAGAATTCCAAGTTCCGAATTCCGTGTTCCAAATTCCGAGTTCCGAATTCTGAGTTCCGAATTCCGAGCTCGGAATTCCGAGTTCAACATTCCGAATTCCAAATTCTGATTTCGGAATTCCAAGTTTGGAATTCTGAGTTAAGAGTTCAGAATTCCAAGTTCAGAATTCCAAGTTCAGAATTCCAAGTTCAGAATTCCAAGTTCAGAATTCCGAGTTCAGAATTCCAAATTCCGAGTTCAGAATTTCGAGTTCCAAATTCCGAGTTCCGAGTTCCAAATTACGAGTTCCGAGTTCAGAAGCCAGCCAGTCCCAGCCAGCCAGTCCCAGCCAGCCAGTCCCAGCCTGGCCCGGCCAGCCCAGACCAGCCAGACCAGACCAGCCAGACCGGCCCAGCCAGTCTGGCCCAGCCAGCCCAGACCAGCCAGGCCTGGCCAGCCAGGCCCAGCCAGCCCCAGCCCAGCCAGGCCCAGCCAGCCCAGCCCTGGCCAGCCAGGCCCAGCCAGCCTAGCCCAGCCAGGCCCGGCCCAGCCAGGCCCGGCCAGCCAGGCCCAGCCAGCCCCAGCGCAGCCAGGCCCAGCCAGCCTGGCCCAGCCGGCCCAGCCCAGCCAGGACCAGCCCAGCCAGGCCGGGCCAGCCAGGCCAAGCCAGGCCCGGCCCCCCCAGGCCCAGCCAGCCGGGCCCAGCCAGCCAGCCAGCTAGCCAGCCATTGTGACTTACAGCTAGCTATTGTGACAGCCAGCCAGCCCTTGTTCAAGCCAGCCAGCCAGCCCAGCCAGCCAGGCCCAGCGAGCCGGGCCCAGCCAGGCCCATCCCAGCCAGGGCCAGCCAGCCCGGCCCAGCACAGCCCAGCCCATCCAGGCCCCGCCAGCCAGGCCCAGCCAGCCGGGCCCAGCCAGCCAGCCAGCCATTGTGACAGCCAGCCAGCCATTGTTCCAGCCAGCCAGCCAGCCAGCCGGCCCAGCCAGCCAGGCCCAGCCAACCAGCCAGCCAGCCATTGTGACAGCCAGCCAGGCATTGTAACAGCCAGCCAGCCATTGTTCCAGCCAGCCAGCCAGCCAGCCCAGCCAGCAAGCCCGGCCCAGCCAGCCCGGCCCTGCCAGCCAGCCAGCCAGCCAGCCATTGTGACTTACAGCCAGCCATTGTGACAGCCAGCCAGCCCTTGTTCAAGCCAGCCAGCCCGGCCCAGCCAGCCAGGCCCAGCCAGCCAGGCCCGGCCAGCCAGGCCCAGCCCAGCCAGGCCCGGCCAGTTCCGAGTTCAGAATTCCAAGTTCCGAATTCAGTGTTCCAAATTCCGAGTTCCAAATTCTGAGTTCCGAATTCCGAGTTCGGAATTCCGAGTTCAACAATCCGAATTCCAAATTCTGAGTTCGGAATTCCAAGTTTGGAATTCCGAGTTCCGAGTTCAGAATTCCGAGTTCAGAATTCCGAGTTCAGAATTCTGAGTTCAGAATTCCAAATTCCGAGTTCAGAATTTCGAGTTCCAAATTCCAAGTTCCGAGTTCCGAATTACGAGTTCCGAATTACGAGTTCCGAGTTCAGAAGCCAGCCAGTTCCAGCCAGCCAGTCCCAGCCTGGCCCGGCCAGCCCAACCCGGCCAGCCCAGACCGCCCAGACCGGCCCAGCCAGTCTGGCCCAGCCAGCCCAGCCCAGCCAGGCCCAGCCAGCCCAGCCAAGCCCAGCCAGGCCCAGCCAGCCCAGCCCAGCCAGGCCCGGCCCAGCCAGGCCCGGCCAGCCAGGCCCAGCCAGCCCCAGCCCAGCCAGCCCCAGGCTGCCAGGCCCAGCCAGCCAGCCAGCCAGCCATTGTGACAGCCAGCCAGCCATTGTGCCAGCCAGCCAGCAATTTTTCCAGTCATCCGCCAGCCAGCCCAGCCAGCCAGCCATTGTGACAGCCAGCCAGCCATTGTGACAGCCAGCCAGCTATTTTCCCAGCCAGCCGCCAGCCAGCCCAGCCAGCCAGGCCCTGCCAGCCAGCCAGCCAGCCAGCCATTGTGACAGCCAGCCAACCATTGTGACAGCCAGCCAGCAATTTTTCCAGCCAGCCGCCAGCCAGCCCAGCCAGCCAGCCATTGTGACAGCCAGCCAGCCATTGTGACAGCCAGCCAGCTATTTTCCCTGCCAGCCGCCAGCCAGCCCAGCCAGCCAGACCCAGCCAGCCTGGCCCAGCCAGGCCCAGCCAGCCAGGCCCAGCCAGCCAGGCCCAGCCAGCCAGGCCAAGCCAGCCAGGCCCAGCCCAGCCGGCCAGCCAGCCAGCCAGCCAGCCAGCCAGCCCAGCCAGGCCCATCCCAGCCAGGCCCAGCCAGGCCCAGCCAGCCCAGCCCAGCCCAGCCCAGCCCAGCCAGCCAGCCCAGCCCAGCCAGCCAGCCAGCCAGCCCAGCCAGCCAGGCCCAGCCAGCAAGCCAGCCAGCCAGCCATTGTGAAAGCCAGCCATTGTGACAGCCAGCCAGCCATTGTTCCAGCCAGCCAGCCAGCCAGGCCCAGCCCAGCCAGCCAGCCAGCCAGCCCAGCCAGGCCCAGCCCAAATTCCGAGTTCCGAATTCCGAGTTCCAAATTCCGAGTTCCAAATTCCAAATTCCAAGTTTGGATTTCCAAGTTCACAATTCCAAGTTCGGAATTCTGAGTTTGGAATTCCAACTTCCAAATTCCGAGTTCAAAATTCCAAATTCTGAGTTCGGAATTCCAAATTCCAAATTCCAAGTTCCGAATTCCGAGTTCCGAATTCGAAATTCCAAGTTTGGATTTCCAAGTTCAGAATTCCAAATTCTGAGTTCCGAGTTCAGAATTCCGAGTTTGGAATTCCAACTTCCAAATTCCGATTTCAGAATTACAAATTCCGATTTCAGAATTCGAAGTTCAGAATTCCGAGTTCACAATTCCGAGTTCAGAATTCCGAGTTCAGAATTCCAAATTCCGATTTCAGAATTTCGAGTTCCAAATTCCGAGTTCTGAGTTCCGAAATACGAGTTCCGAATTACAAGTTCCGAGTTCAGAAGCCAGCCAGTCCCACCCAGCCAGTCCCAGCCTGGCCCGGCCAGCCCAACCCAGCCAGCCCAGACCGCCCAGACCGGCCCAGCCAGTCCGGCCCAGCCAGCCCAGCCCAGCCAGTCCCAGACAGCCACTCCCAGCCCAGCCAGTCCCAGACAGCCACTCCCAGCCTGGCCCGGCCAGCCCAGCCCAGCCAGCCCAGACCGGCCAGACCGGCCCAGCCAGTCTGGCCCAGCCAGCCCAGCCCGGCCAGCCAGGCACAGCCAGCCCCAGCCCAGCCAGGACCAGCCAACCAGGCCCAGCCAGCCCAGCCCAGCCAGGACCAGCCCAGTCAGGCCGGGCCAGCCAGGCCAAGCCAGGCCCAGCCCCCCCAGGCCCCCCAGCCATTGTGACTTACAGCCAGCTATTGTGACAGCCAGCCAGCCCTTGTTCAAGCCAGCCAGCCAGCCCAGCCAGCCAGGCCCAGCCAGCCGGGCCCAGCCAGGCCCAGCCCAGCCAGGGCCAGCCAGCCCGGCCCAGCACAGCCCGGCCCATCCAGGCCCCGCCAGCCAGGCCCAGCCAGCCGGGCCCAGCCAGCCAGCCAGCCATTGTGACAGCCAGCCAGCCATTGTTCCAGCCAGCCAGCCAGCCCAGCCAGCCAGGCCCAGCCAGCCGGGCCCAGCCAGGCCCAGCCCAGCCAGCGCCAGCCAGCCAGCCAAGCCCAGCCAACCAGCCAACCAGCCAGCCAGCCATTGTGACAGCCAGCCAGCCATTGTGACAGCCAGCCAGCCATTGTGACAGCCAGCCAGCCAGCCAGCCCACCCAGCAAGCCCGGCCCAGCCAGCCCGGCCCAGCCAGCCAGGCCCAGCCAACCAGCCAGCCAGCCATTGTGACAGCCAGCCAGCTAGCCAGCCCACCCAGCAAGCCCGGCCCAGCCAGCCAGGCCCAGCCAGCCCCAGCCCAGCCAGCCCCAGGCTGCCAGGCCCAGCCAGCCAGCCAGCCAGCCAGCCAGCCATTGTGACAGCCAGCCAGCCATTGTGACAGCCAGCCAGCCATTGTGACAGCCAGCCAGCTATTTTCCCAGCCAGCCGCCAGCCAGCCCAGCCAGCCAGGCCCAGCAAGCCAGCCAGCCAGCCAGCCAGCCATTGTGACAGCCAGCCAACCATTGTGACAGACAGCCAGCAATTTTTCCAGGCAGCCGCCAGCCAGCCCAGCCAGCCAGCCATTGTGACAGCCAGCCAGCTATTTTCCCTGCCAGCCGCCAGCCAGGCCCAGCCAGCCAGGCCCAGCCAGCCAGGCCCAGCCAGCCAGGCCAAGCCAGCCAGGCCCAGCCCAGCCGGCCAGCCAGCCAGCCAGCCAGCCCAGCCAGGCCCATCCCAGCCAGGCCCAGCCAGGCCCAGCCAGCCCAGCCCAGCCCAGCCCAGCCAGCCAGCCAGCCCAGCCCAGCCAGCCAGCCAGCCAGCCCAGCCAGCCAGGCCCAGCCAGCAAGCCAGCCAGCCAGCCAGCCATTGTGAAAGCCAGCCATTGTGACAGCCAGCCAGCCATTGTTCCAGCCAGCCAGCCAGCCAGGCCCAGCCCAGCCAGCCAGCCAGCCAGCCCAGCCAGGCCCAGCCCAAATTCCGAGTTCCGAATTCCGAGTTCCAAATTCCGAGTTCCAAATTCCAAATTCCAAGTTTGGATTTCCAAGTTCACAATTCCAAGTTCGGAATTCTGAGTTTGGAATTCCAACTTCCAAATTCCAAGTTCCGAATTCCGAGTTCCGAATTCGAAATTCCAAGTTTGGATTTCCAAGTTCAAAATTCCAAATTCTGAGTTCCGAGTTCAGAATTCCGAGTTTGGAATTCCAACTTCCAAATTCCGATTTCAGAATTACAAATTCCGAGTTCAGAATTCGAAGTTCAGAATTCCAAGTTCAGAATTCCGAGTTCAGAATTCCGAGTTCAGAATTCCGAGTTCAGAATTCCAAATTCCGATTTCAGAATTCCAAATTCTGAGTTCGGAATTCCAAGTTCAGAATTCCAAATTCTGAGTTCAGAATTCCGAGTTCCGAATTCCGAGTTACGAGTTCAGAATTCCGAGTTCAGAAATCTGAATTCCAAATTCCGAGTTCAGAATTCCAAGTTCAGAATTCCAAGTTCAGAATTCCAAGTTCAGATTTCCAAATTCCGAGTTCAGAATTCCGAGTTCTGAATTCTGAGTTCCGAGTTTAGAATTCCGAGTTCCAAATTCTGAGTTTGGAATTCAGAGTTCGGAATTCCGAGCTTGGAATTCCGAGTTCCAAATTCCAAGTTTGGAATTCCGAGTTCAGAATTCCAAGTTCAGAATTCCAAATTCCGAGTTCAGAATTTCGAGTTCCAAATTCCGAGTTCCGAGTTCCGAATTACGAGTTCCGAATTACGAGTTCCGAGTTCAGAAGCCAGCCAGTCCCAGCCAGCCAGTCCCAGCCTGGCCCGGCCAGCCCAGCCTGGCCAGCCCAGACCGACCAGACCGGCCCAGCCAGTCCGGCCCAGCCAGCCCAGCCCAGCCAGTCCCAGACAGCCCAGCCCAACCCAGCCAGGCCCAGACAGCCCAGCCCAGCCAGCCCAGCCCAGCCAGGCCCGGCCCAGCCAGGCCTGGCCAGCCAGGCCCAGCCAGGCCCAGCCCAGCCAGCCCCAGCCCAGCCAGGCCTAGCCTGCCAGGCCCAGCCAGCCAGCCAGCCAGCCAGCCAGCCAGCCATTGTGACAGCCAGCCAGCCATTGTGACAGCCAGCCAGCAATTTTTCCAGTCGGCCGCCAGCCAGCCCAGCCAGCCAGCCATTGTGACAGCCAGCCAGCCATTGTGACAGCCAGCCAGCTATTTTCCCAGCCAGCCGCCAGCCAGCCCAGCCAGCCAGGCCCAGCAAGCCAGCCAGCGGGCCAGCCAGCCAGCCAGCCAGCCATTGTGACAGCCAGCCAGCCATTGTGACAGCCAGCCAGCAATTTTTCCAGCCAGGCGACAGGCAGCCCAGCCAGCCAGCCATTGTGACAGCCAGCCAGCCATTGTGACAGCCAGCCAGCTATTTTCCGAGCCAGGCCCAGCCAGCCATGCCCAGCCAGCCAGGCCAAGCCAGCCAGGCCCAGCCCAGCCGGCCAGCCAGCCAGCCAGCCAGCCAGCCAGCCAGCCAGCCAGCCCAGCCAGGCCCATCCCAGCCAGGCCCAGCCAGCCCACCCCAGCCCAGCCAGCCAGCCAGCCCAGCCAGCCAGGCCCAGCCAGCCAGCCAGCCAGCCCAGCCCAGCCAGGCCCGGCCCAGCCAGGCCTGGCCAGCCAGGCCCAGCCAGCCCCAGCCCAGCCAGCCCCAGCCCAGCCAGGCCTAGCCTGCCAGGCCCAGCCAGCCAGCCAGCCAGCCAGCCATTGTGACAGCCAGCCAGCCATTGTGACAGCCAGCCAGCAATTTTTCCAGTCGGCCGCCAGCCAGCCCAGCCAGCCAGCCATTGTCACAGCCAGCCAGCCATTGTGACAGCCAGCCAGTTATTTTCCCAGCCAGCCGCCAGCCAGCCCTGCCAGCCAGGCCCAGCCAGCCGGCCAGCGGGCCAGCCAGCCAGCCAGCCAGCCATTGTGACAGCCAGCCAGCCATTGTGACAGCCAGCCAGCAATTTTTCCAGCCAGGCGCCAGGCAGCCCAGCCAGCCAGCCATTGTGACAGCCAGCCAGCCATTGTGACAGCCAGCCAGCTATTTTCCGAGCCAGGCCCAGCCAGCCATGCCCAGCCAGCCAGGCCAAGCCAGCCAGGCCCAGCCCAGCCGGCCAGCCAGCCAGCCAGCCAGCCAGCCAGCCCAGCCAGGCCCATCCCAGCCAGGCCCAGCCAGCCCACCCCAGCCCAGCCCAGCCAGCCAGGCCCAGCCAGCCAGCCAGCCAGCCAGCCATTGTGACAGCCAGCCATTGTGACAGCCAGCCAGCCATTGTTCCAGCCAGCCAGCCAGCCAGCCCAGCCAGCCAGCGAGCCCAGTCCAGCCAGCCAGGCCCAGCCACCCTGGCCCATCCAGGCCCATCCCAAATTCCGAGTTCCGAATTCCAAGTTCCGAATTCCGAATTCCGAGTTCAGCCAGCCCAGACCGCCCAGACCGGCCCAGCCAGTCCGGCCCAGCCAGCCCAGCCCAGCCAGGCCCAGCCAGCCCAGCCCAGCCCAGCCAGGCCCAGCCAGCCCCAGCCAGCCCCAGCCCAGCCAGCCCCCGCCCAGCCAGGCCCAGCCTGCCAGGTCCAGCCAGCCAGCCAGCCATTGTGAGAGCCAGCCAGCCATTGTGACAGCCAGCCAGCAATTTTTCCAGTCAGCCGCCAGCCAGCCCAGTCAGCCAGCCATTGTGACAGCCAGACAGCCATTGTGACAGCCAGCCAGTTATTTTCCCAGCCAGCCGCCAGCCAGCCCAGCCAGCCAGGCCCAGCCAGCCGGCCAGCCGGCCAGCCAGCCAGCCAGCCATTGTGACAGCCAGCCAGCCATTGTGACAGCCAGCCAGCCGCCAGCCAGCCCAGCCAGCCAGCCATTGTGACAGCCAGCCAGCCATTGTGACAGCCAGCCAGCTATTTTCCCAGCCAGCCGCCAGCCAGCCCAGCCAGCCAGGCCCAGCCAGCCCGGCCCAGCCAGGCCCAGCCAGCCAGGCCCAGCCAGGCAGGCCAAGTCAGCCAGGCCCAGCCCAGCCGGCCAGCCAGCCAGCCAGCCAGCCAGCCAGCCCAACCAGGCCCATCCCAGCCAGGCCCAGCCAGCCCACCCCAGCCCAGCCCAGCCCAGCCAGCCAGCCAGCCCAGCCAGCCAGGCCCAGCCACCCTGGCCCAGCCAGGCCCATCCCAAATTCCGAGTTCCGAATTCCAAGTTCCGAATTCTGAATTCCGAGTTCCAAATTTCGAGTTCCAAATTCCAAATTCCAAGTTTGGATTTCCAAGTTCAGAATTCCAAGTTCGGAATTCCGAGTTCAACATTCCGAATTCCAAATTCTGAGTTCGGAATTCCAAGTTTGGAATTCCGAGTTCCGAGTTCAGAATTCCAAGTTCAGAATTCCGAGTCCCGAATTCCAAATTCCGAGTTCAGAATTTCGAGTTCCAAATTACGAGTTCCGAGTTCAGAAGCCAGCCAGTCCCAGCCAGCCAGTCCCAGCCTGGCCCGGCCAGCCCAGACCGGCCAGACCGGCCCAGCCAGTCTGGCCCAGGCAGCCCAGCCCAGCCAGGCCTGGCCTGCCAGGCCCAGGCAGCCCCAGCCCAGCCAGGCCCAGCCAGCCCGGCCCAGGCCAGCCAGGCCTAGCCAGCCCAGCCCAGCCAGGCCCGGCCCGGCCCAGCCAGGCCCGGCCCAGCCAGCCCCAGCCAGCCCCAGCCCAGCCGGGCCCATCCAGCCAGGCCCAGCCAGCCCAGCCCAGCCAGCCAGCCCAGGCAGGCCCATCCCAGCCAGGCCCAGCCAGCCCACCCCAGCCCACCCCAGCCCAGCCAGCCAGCCAGCCCAGCCAGCAAGGCCCAGCCAGCCAGCCAGCCAGCCAGCCAGCCATTGTGACAGCCAGCCATTGTGACAGCCAGCCAGCCATTGTTCCAGCCAGCCAGCCAGCCAGCCCAGCCAGCCAGCCAGCCCAGTCCAGCCAGCCAGGCCCAGCCACCCTGGCCCAGCCAGACCCATCCCAAATTCCGAGTTCCGAATTCCAAGTTCCGAATTCCGAATTCCGAGTTCAGCCAGCCCAGACTGCCCAGACCGGCCCAGCCAGTCCGGCCCAGCCAGCCCAGCCCAGCCAGGCCCAGCCAGGCCCAGCCCAGCCCAGCCAGGCCCAGCCAGGCCCAGCCAGCCCCAGCCCAGCCAGGCCCAGCCCAGCCAGGCCCAGCCTGCCAGGCCCAGCCAGCCAGCCAGCCAGCCAGCCAGCCATTGTGACAGCCAGCCAGCCATTGTGACAGCCAGCCAACAATTTTTCCAGTCATCCGCCAGCCAGCCCAGCCAGCCAGCCATTGTGACAGCCAGACAGCCATTGTGACAGCCAGCCAGTTATTTTCCCAGCCAGCCGCCAGCCAGCCCAGCCAGCCAGGCCCAGCCAGCCGGCCAGCCGGCCGGCCAGCCAGCCAGCCATTGTGACAGCCAGCCAGCCATTGTGACAGCCAGCCAGCCGCCAGCCAGCCCAGCCAGCCAGCCATTGTGACAGCCAGCCAGCCATTGTGACAGCCAGCCAGCTATTTTCCCAGCCAGCCGCCAGCCAGCCCAGCCAGCCAGGCCCAGCCAGCCCGGCCCAGCCAGGCCCAGCCAGCCGGGCCCAGCCAGGCAGGCCAAGTCAGCCAGGCCCAGCCCAGCCGGCCAGCCAGCCAGCCAGCCAGCCAGCCAGCCAGCCCAACCAGGCCCATCCGAGCCAGGCCCAGCCAGCCCACCCCAGCCCAGCCCAGCCCAGCCAGCCAGCCAGCCCAGCCAGCCAGGCCCAGCCAGCCAGCAAGCCAGCCAGCCATTGTGACAGCCAGCCAGCCATTGTTCCAGCCAGCCAGCCATTGTTCCAGCCAGCCAGCCAGCCAGCCCAGCCAGCCAGCCAGCCCAGCCCGGCCCAGCCAGGCCCAGCCACCCTGGCCCAGCCAGGCCCATCCCAAATTCCGAGTTCCGAATTCCAAGTTCCGAATTCTGAATTCCGAGTTCCAAATTTCGAGTTCCAAATTCCAAATTCCAAGTTTGGATTTCCAAGTTCAGAATTCCAAGTTCGGAATTCCGAGTTCAACATTCCGAATTCCAAATTCCGAGTTCAGAATTCCAAGTTCAGAATTCCGAGTCCTGAATTCCAAATTCCGAGTTCAGAATTTCGAGTTCCAAATTCCGAGTTCCGAGTTCCGAATTACGAGTTCCGAATTACGAGTTCCGAGTTCAGAAGCCAGCCAGTCCCAGCCAGCCAGTCCCAGCCTGGCCCGGCCAGCCCAGACCGGCCAGACCGGCCCAGCCAGTCTGGCCCAGCCAGCCCAGCCCAGCCAGGCCTGGCCAGCCAGGCCCAGGCAGCCCCAGCCCAGCCAGGCCCAGCCAGCCCGGCCCAGGCCAGCCAGGCCCAGCCAGCCCAGCCCAGCCAGGCCCGGCCAGCCAGGCCCAGCCAGCCCAGCCCAGCCAGGACCAGCCCAGCCAGGCCGGGCCAGCCAGGCCCAGCCAGGCCCGGCCCCCCCCCAGGCCCAGCCAGCCGGGCCCAGCCAGCCAGCCAGCCAGCCAGCCATTGTGACTTACAGCCAGCTATTGTGACAGCCAGCCAGCCCTTGTTCAAGCCAGACAGCCAGCCAGGGCCAGCCAGCCCAGCACAGCACAGCCCGGCCCATCCAGGCCCCGTCAGCCAGGCCCAGCCACCCGGGACCAGCCAGGCAGCCAGCCATTGTGACAGCCAGCCAGCCATTGTTCCAGCCAGCCAGCCAGCCCAGCCAGCCAGGCCCAGCCAGCCGGGCCCAGCCAGGCCCAGCCCAGCCAGGGCCAGCCAGCCAGCCAGGCCCAGCCAACCAGCCAACCAGCCAGCCAGCCATTGTGACAGCCAGCCAGCCAGCCAGCCCAGCCAGCAAGCCCGGCCCAGCCAGCCAGGCCCAGCCATTGTGACAGCCAGCCAGCCATTGTGATAGCCAGCCAGCCATTGTTCCAGCCAGCCAGCCAGCCAGCCAGCCCAGCTAGCAAGCCCGGCCCAGCCAGCCCGGCCCTGCCAGCCAGCCAGCCAGCCAGCCAGCCAGCCATTGTGACTTACAGCCAGCCATTGTGACAGCCAGCCAGCCCTTGTTCAAGCCAGCCAGCCCGGCCCAGCCAGCCCGGCCCAGCCAGCCCAGCCCAGCCAGGCCCAGCCCAGCCAGGCCCGGCCAGTTCCGAGTTCTGAATTCCGAGTTCCGAATTCCGAGTTCCGAATTCCGAGTTCAACATTCCGAATTCCAAATTCTGATTTCGGAATTCCAAGTTTGGAATTCCGAGTTCCGAGTTCAGAATTCCGAGTTCAGAATTCCGAGTTCAGAATTCCGAGTTCAGAATTCCGAGTTCAGAATTCCGAGTTCAGAATTCCAAATTCCGAGTTCAGAATTTCGAGTTCCAAATTCCGAGTTCCGAGTTCCGAATTACGAGTTCCGAATTACGAGTTCCGAGTTCAGAAGCCAGCCAGTCCCAGCCAGCCAGTCCCAGCCTGGCCCGGCCAGCCCAGACCGGCCAGCCCAGACCGCCCAGACCGGCCCAGCCAGTCCGGCCCAGCCAGCCCAGCCCAGCCAGGCCCGGCCAGCCGGGCCCAGCCAGCCCCAGCCCAGCCAGGCCTAGCCAGCCCAGCCAAGCCCAGCCAGGCCCGGCCAGCCAGGCCCAGCCAGCCCTGGCCCAGCCAGGCCCAGCCTGCCAGGCCCAGCCAGCCAGCCAGCCAGCCAGCCAGCCATTGTGACAGCCAGTCAGCCATTGTGACAGCCAGCCAGCAATTTTTCCAGTCAGCTGCCAGACAGCCCAGACAGCCAGCCATTGTGACAGCCAGCCAGCCATTGTGACAGCCAGCCAGCTATTTTCCCAGCCAGCCGCCAGCCAGCCCAGCCAGCCAGGCCCAGCCAGCCAGCCAGCCGGCCAGCCAGCCAGCCAGCCAGCCATTGTGACAGCCAGCCAGCCATTGTGACAGCCAGCCAGCAATTTTTCCAGCCAGCCGCCAGCCAGCCCAGCCAGCCAGTCATTGTGACAGCCAGCCAGCCATTGTGACAGCCAGCCAGCTATTTTCCCTGCCAGCCGCCAGCCAGCCCAGCCAGGCCCAGCCAGCCCGGCCCAGCCAGGGCCAGCCAGCCAGGCCCAGCCAGCCAGCCAGCCAGCCAGCCCAGCCAGGCCCATCCCAGCCAGTCCCAGCCAGGCCCAGCCAGCCCAGCCCAGCCACCCAGCCAGCCAGCCATTGTGACAGCCAGCCATTGTGACAGCCAGCCAGCCATTGTTCCAGCCAGCCAGCCAGCCAGCCCCGCCAGCCAGCCAGCCCAGCCCAGCCAGCCAGGCCCAGCCACCCTGGCCCAGCCAGGCCCATCCCAAATTCCGAGTTCCGAATTCCAATTTCCAAATTCCGAATGCCGAGTTCCAAATTCCGAGTTCCAAATTCCAAATTCCAAGTTTGGATTTCCAAGTTCATAATTCCAAGTTCGGAATTCCGAGTTCAACATTCCGAATTCCAAATTCTGAGTTCGGAATTCCAAGTTTGGAATTCCGAGTTCCGAGTTCAGAATTCCGAGTTCCGAATTACGAGTTTCGAGTTCAGAAGCCAGGCAGTCCCAGCCAGCCAGTCCCAGCCTGGCCCGGCCAGCCCAGCCCAGCAAGCCCAGACCGGCCAGACCGGCCCAGCCAGTCTGGCCCAGCCAGCCCAGCCCAGCCAGGCCTGGCCAGCCAGGCCCAGCCAGCCCCAGCCCAGCCAGGCCCAGCCAGCCCAGCCCAGCCCAGCCAGGCCCAGCCAGCCCCAGCCCAGCCAGGCCCAGCCAGCCAGGCCCAGCCAGCCCAGCCCAGCCAGCCAGCCAGCCAGCCAGCCATTGTGACTTACAGCCAGCTATTGTGACAGCCAGCCAGAACTTGTTCAAGCCAGCCAGCCAGCCCAGCCAGCCAGGCCCAGCCAGCCGGGCCCAGCCAGGCCCAGCCCAGCCAGGGCCAGCCATCCCGGCCCAGCACAGCCCGGCCCATCCAGGCCCCGCCAGCCAGGCCCAGCCAGCCGGGCCCAGCCAGCCAGCCAGCCATTGTGACAGCCAGCCAGCCATTGTTCCAGCCAGCCAGCCAGCCCAGCCAGCCGGGCCCAGCCAGGCCCAGCCCAGCCAGGGCCAGCCAGCCAGCCAGGCCCAGCCAACCAGCCAACCAGCCAGCCAGCCATTGTGACAGCCAGCCAGCCATTGTGACAGCCAGCCAGCCATTGTTCCAGCCAGCCAGCCAGCCCAGCCAGCAAGCCCGGCCCAGCCAGCCCGGCCCAGCCAGCCAGGCCCAGCCAACCAGCCAGCCAGCCATTGTGACAGCCAGCCAGCCATTGTGATAGCCAGCCAGACATTGTTCCAGCCAGCCAGCCAGCCAGCCAGCCCAGCGAGCAAGCCCGGCCCAGCCAGCCCGGCCCTGCCAGCCAGCCAGCCAGCCAGCCAGCCAGCCATTGTGACTTACAGCCAGCCATTGTGACAGCCAGCCAGCCCTTGTTCAAGCCAGCCAGCCCGGCCCAGCCAGCCAGGCCCAGCCAGCCAGGCCCGGCCAGCCAGGCCCAGCCCGGCCCAGCCAGCCCAGCCCAGCCAGGCCCAGCCCAGCCAGGCCCCGGCCAGTTCCGAGTTCAGAATTCCAAGTTCCGAATTCCGTGTTCCAAATGCCGAGTTCCGAATTCTGAGTTCTGAATTCCGAGTTCAACATTCCAAATTCCAAATTCTGATTTCGGAATTCCAAGTTTGGAATTCCGAGTTCCGAGTTCAGAATTCCGAGTTCAGAATTCCGAGTTCAGAATTCCGAGTTCAGAATTCCAAATTCCGAATTCCGAATTTCGAGTTCCAAATTCCGAGTTCCAAGTTCCGAATTACGAGTTCCGAGTTCAGAAGCCAGCCAGTCCCAGCCAGCCAGTCCCAGCCTGGCCCGGCCAGCCCAGCCCAGCCAGGCCCGGCCCAGCCAGGCCCGGCCAGCCAGGCCCAGCCAGCCCCAGCCCAGCCAGGCCCGGCCCAGCCAGGCCCGGCCAGCCGGGCCCAGCCAGCCCCAGCCCAGCCAGGCCTAGCCATCCCAGCCCAGCCCAGCCAGGCCCAGCCAGCCCAGCCCAGCCAGGCCCGGCCCAGCCAGGCCCAGCCAGCCAGGCCCAGCCAGCCCCAGCCCAGCCAGGCCCGGCCCAGCCAGGCCCGGCCAGCCAGGCCCAGCCAGCCAGCCAGCCAGACAGCCAGCCAGCCAGCCATTGTGACAGCCAGCCAGCCATTGTGACAGCCAGCCAGCAATTTTTCCAGTCAGCCGCCAGCCAGCCCAGCCAGCCAGCCATTGTGACAGCCAGCCAGCCATTGTGACAGCCAGCCAGCTATTTTCCCAGCCAGCCGCCAGCCAGCCCAGCCAGCCAGGCCCAGCCAGCCAGCCAGCCAGCCAGCCAGCCATTGTGACAGCCAGCCAGCAATTTTTCCAGCCATCCGCCAGCCAGCACAGCCAGCCAGCCATTGTGACAGCCAGCCAGCCATTGTGACAGCCAGCCAGCTATTTTCCCTGCCAGCCGCCAGCCAGCCCAGCCATCCAGGCCCAGCCGGCCCGGCCCAGCCAGGCCAGGCCAGCCAGGCCCAGCCAGCCAGAACAAGCCAGCCAGGCCCAGCCCAGCCCAGCTCAGCCCAGCCCAGCCCAGCCCAGCCATCCAGGCCCAGCCGGCCCGGCCCAGCCAGGCCAGGCCAGCCAGCCAGCCAACCAGCCAGCCCAGCCAGCCCAGCCCAGCCCAGCTCAGCCCAGCCCAGCCCAGCCCAGCCAGCCAGCCAGCCCAGCCCAGCCAGCCAGCCAGCCCAGCCAGCCAGCCAGGCCCAGCCAGCCAGCCAGCCAGCCAGCCATTGTGACAGCCAGCCATCGTGACAGCCAGCCAGCCATTGTTCCAGCCAGCCAGCCAGCCAGCCAGCCAGGCCCAGCCCAGCCAGCCAGCCAGCCAGCCCAGCCAGGCCCAGCCCAAATTCTGAGTTCCGAATTCCGAGTTCAGAATTCCGAGTTCAACATTTCAAATTCCAAATTCAGAGTTCTGAATTCCAAGTTTGGAATTCTGAGTTCCGAGTTCAGAATTCCAAGTTCAGAATTCCGAGTTTGTAATTCCAACTTCCAAATTCCGATTTCAGAATTCCAAATTCCGAGTTCAGAATTCGAAGTTCGGAATTCCGAGTTTGGAATTCCGAGTTCCGAGTTCAGAATTCCGAGTTCCAAATTCCAAGTTTGAAATTCCGAGTTTGGAATTCCGAGTTTGGAATTCCAAGTTCCAAATTCTGAGTTCGGAATTCCAAGTTCAGAATTCCAAATTCTGAGTTCAGAATTCCGAATTCCAAATTCCGAGTTCCGAGTTCCGAATTCCGAGTTGCGAGTTCAGAATTCCGAGTTCAGAAATCTGAATTCCAAATTCCGAGTTCAGAATTCCAAGTTCAGAATTCCGAGTTCAGAATTCCAAGTTCAGATTTCCAAATTCCGAGTTCAGAATTCCGAGTTCCGAATTCTGAGTTACGAGTTCAGAATTCCGAGTTCAGAAATCTGAATTCCAAATTCCGAGTTCAGAATTCCAAATTCCGAGTTCAGAACAATGGCTGGCTGGCAGTCACAATGGCTGGCTGGCTGTCACAATGGCTGACTGGCTGTCTGGGCCTGGCTGGGCCGGGCAGGCTGGGCAGGGCTGTCTGGGCCGGGCTGTCTGGGCTGGGCCTGGCTGGGCCGGGCTGTCTGGGCCAGGCTGGGCCTGGCTGGGCCGGGCTGGCTGGGTGTGGCTGGCTGGGCTGGGCTGGCCGGGCCGGGCTGGCTGGGCCTGGCTAGGCCTGGCTGGCCCGGGCTGGCTGGGTGTGGCTGGCTGGGCTGGGCTGGCCGGGCCGGGCTGGCTGAGCCTGGCTGGCGGGGCCTGGCTGGGCTGGGCCTGGCTGGGCTGGGCTGGCTGGGCCGGACTGTCTGGGCTGGTCGGACCGGGCTGGCTGGTTCGGGCTGCCCGGGCCCGGCTGGCTGGGCCTGGCTGGCTGGCTGGCTGGAACAATGTCTGGCTGGCTGTCACAATGGCTGGATGGCTGTCACAATGGCTGGATGGCTGGCTGGCTGGGCCTGGGTGGCTGAGCCTGGCTGGTGGGGCCTGGCTGGGCTGGGCCGGGCTGGCTGGGCTGGGCCTGGCTGGGCCGGGCTGGCTGGGCTGGGCTGGCTGGCTGGGCTGGGCTGGCTGGCTGGCTGACTGGAACAATGGCTGGCTGGCTGTAAAAAGGGCTTGCTGAGCCGGGCTGGCTGGGCTGGGCTGGGCTGGCTGGGCCAGGCTGGCTGGAGGTGGCTGGGCTGGGCTGGGCTGGCTGGGCTGGGCTGGCTGGGACGAGCTGTGCTGGGCCTGGCTGGGCTGGGGCTGGCTGGGCCTGGCCGGCTGGCCCTGGCTGTCTGGGCTGTCTGGCTGGTTGTCACGATGGCTGGCTGGCTGTCACAATGGCTGGCTGGCTGTCACAATGGCTGGCTGGCTTTCACAATGGCTGGCTGGCTGGGCCTGGCTGTGCTGGCCCTGGCTGGCGGGGCCTGGCTGGGCCGGGCTGTGCTGGGCCTGGCTGGCTGGGCCTGGCTGTGCACGGCCTGGCTGGGCCTGGCTGGCTGGGCTGGCTGTCTGGCTGTCACAATGGCTGTCTGGCTGTCACAATGGCTGGCTGGCTGGCTGTCACAATGGCTGGCTGGCTTTCACAATGGCTGGCAGGCTGGGCCTGGCTGGGCTGGGCCAGGCTGGCTGGGCCTGGCTGGTCCGGGCTGGCTGGGTGTGACTGGCTGGGCTGGGCTGGCCGGGCCGGGCTGGCTGGTCCGGGCCGGCCGGGCCCGGCTGGCTGGGCCTGGCTGGCTGGCTTGCTGGGCCTGGCTGGCTGAGCCTGGCTGGCGGGGCCTGGCTGGGCTGGGCCTGGCTGGGCTGGGCTGGCTGGGCCAGACTGTCTCGGCTGGTCGGACCGGGCTGGCTGGTTCGGGCTGCCCGGGCCTGGCTGGCTGGGCCTGGCTGGCTTACTGGCTGTCACAATGGCTGGATGGCTGTCACAATGGCTGGCTGGCTGGCTGGCTGGGCCTGGGTGGCTGAGCCTGGCTGGTGGGGCCTGGCTGGGCCGGGCTGGCTGGGCTGGGCCTGGCTGGGCCGGCCTGGCTGGGCCGGGCTGGCTGGGCTGGGCCTGGCTGGGCCGGGCTGGCTGGGCCGGGCTTGCTGGGCCGGGCTGGCTGGGCTGGCTGGCTGGCTGGCTGGAATAATGGCTGGTTGGCTGTCACAATGGCTGGCTCACTGTCACAATGGCTGGCTGGCTGGGCCTGGCTGGCTGGGCTACGCAGGGCTGGGCCGGGCTGGGCTGGGCTGGCTGGGCCTGGCTGGCTGGAGCTGGCTGGGCTGGGGCGGCTGGCTGGGCCTGGCTGGGCCGGGCCTGGCTGGGCTGGGCCAGGCTGGCTGGGCTGGCTGGCTGTCACAATGGCTGGCTGGCTGTCACAATGGCTGGCTGGCTGTCACAATGGCTGACTGGCTGTCTGGGCCTGGCTGGGCCGGGCAGGCTGGGCAGGGCTGTCTGGGCCGGGCTGGCTGGGCTGGTCCTGGCTGGGCCGGGCTGTCTGGGTGTGGCTGGCTGGGCTTGGCTGGGCTGGCCGGGCCGGGCTGGCTGGGCCTGGCTAGGCCTGGCTGGGCCGGGCTGGCTGGGTGTGGCTGGCTGGGCTGGTCCGGGCCGGCCGGGCCCGGCTGGCCGGGCCTGGCTGGCTGGCTGGCTGGGCCTGGCTGGCTGAGCCTGGCTGGCAGGGCCTGGCTGGCTGAGCCTGGCTGGCAGGGCCTGGCTGGGCTGGGCCTGGCTGGGCTGGGCTGGCTGGGCCGGACTGTCTGGGCTGGTCGGACCGGGCTGGCTGGTTCGGGCTGCCCGGGCCCGGCTGGCTGGGCCTGGCTGGCTGGCTGGCTCGCTGGAACAATGGCTGGCTGGCTGTCACAATGGCTGGATGGCTGTCACAATGGCTGGATGGCTGGCTGGCTGGGCCTGGGTGGCTGAGCCTGGCTGGTGGGGCCTGGCTGGGCTGGGCCGGGCCGGCTGGGCTGGGCCGGGCTGGGCCGGGCTGGCTGGGCTGGGCTGGCTGGCTGGCTGGAACAATGGCTGGCTGGCTGTAAAAAGGGCTTGCTGAGCCGGGATGGCTGGGCTGGGCTGGCTGGGCCAGGCTGGCTGGAGGTGGCTGGGCTGGGCTGGGCTGGGCTGGCTGGGCTGGGCTGGATGGGACGAGCTGTGCTGGGCCTGGCTGGCTGGGCCTGGCTGGGCTGGGGCTGTCTGGGCCTGGCCGGCTGGCCCTGGCTGTCTGGGCTGTCTGGCTGGTTGTCACAATGGCTGGCTGGCTGTCACAATGGCTGGCTGGCTGTCACAATGGCTGGCTGGCTTTCACAATGGCTGGCTGGCTGGGCCTGGCTGTGCTGGCCCTGGCTGGCGGGGCCTGGCTGGGCCGGGCTGTGCTGGGCCTGGCTGGCTGGGCCTGGCTGTGCAGGGCCTGGCTGGGCCTGGCTGGCTGGGCTGGCTGGCTGGCTGTCACAATGGCTGGCTGGCTGGCTGTCACAATGGCTGGCTGGCTGGCTGTCACAATGGCTGGCTGGCTTTCACAATGGCTGGCAGGCTGGGCCTGGCTGGGCTGGGCCAGGCTGTCTGGGCCTGGCTGGGCCTGGCTGGGCCGGGCTGGCTGGGTGTGGCTGGCTGGGCTGGGCTGGCCGGGCCGGGCTGGCTGGTCCGGGCCGGCCGGGCCCGGCTGGCTGGGCCTGGCTGGCTGGCTTGCTGGGCCTGGCTGGCTGAGCCTGGCTGGCGGGGCCTGGCTGGGCTGGGCCTGGCTGGGCTGGGCTGGCTGGGCCAGACTGTCTCGGCTGGTCGGACCGGGCTGGCTGGTTCGGGCTGCCCGGGCCCGGCTGGCTGGGCCTGGCTGGCTTACTGGCTGTCACAATGGCTGGATGGCTGTCACAATGGCTGGCTGGCTGGCTGGCTGGGCCTGGGTGGCTGAGCCTGGCTGGTGGGGCCTGGCTGGGCCGGGCTGGCTGGGCTGGGCCTGGCTGGGCCGGGCTGGCTGGGCCGGGCTTGCTGGGCCGGGCTGGCTGGGCTGGCTGGCTGGCTGGCTGGAATAATGGCTGGTTGGCTGTCACAATGGCTGGCTCACTGTCACAATGGCTGGCTGGCTGGGACTGGCTGGCTGGGCTACGCAGGGCTGGGCCGGGCTGGGCTGGGCTGGCTGGGCCTGGCTGGCTGGAGCTGGCTGGGCTGGGGCGGCTGGCTGGGCCTGGCTGGGCTGGGCCTGGCTGGGCTGGGCCAGGTTGGCTGGTCTGGCTGGCTGGAACAATGGCTGGCTGGCAGTCACAATGGCTGGCTGGCTGTCACAATGGCTGACTGGCTGGTTGGCTGGGCCTGGCTGGCTGGGCCGGGCTGGCTGGGCCGGGCTTGATGGCTGGGCTGGCTGGCTGTCTGGCTGTCACAATGGCTGGCTGGCTGTCACAATGGCTTGCTGGCTGTCACAATGGCTGGCTGGCTGGTTGGCTGGTTGGCTGGTTGGCTGGGCCTGACTGGCTGGCTGGCCCTGGCTGGGCTGGGCCTGGCTGGGCCCGGCTGGCTGGCTGGGCTGGCTGGCTGGCTGGAACAATGGCTGGCTGGCTGTCACAATGGCTTGCTGGCTGGCTGGGCCCGGCTGTCTGGGCCTGGCTGGCGGGGCCTGGATGGGCTGGGCTGGCTGGGCCTGGCTGGGCTGGGGCTGGCTGGGACTGGCTGGCCAGGCCTGGCTGGGCTGGGCTGGCTGGGCCAGACTGGCTGGGCCGGTCTGGCCAGTCTGGGCTGGCTGGGCTGGGCTGGCCGGGCCAGGCTGGGACTGGCTGGCTGGGACAGGCTGGCTGGAGCTGGCTGGGCTGGGGCGGCTGGCTGGGCCTGGCTGGGCTGGGCCTGGCTGGGCTGGGCCAGGTTGGCTGGTCTGGCTGGCTGGAACAATGGCTGGCTGGCAGTCACAATGGCTGGCTGGCTGTCACAATGGCTGACTGGCTGTCTGGGCCTGGCTGGGCCGGGCAGGCTGGGCAGGGCTGTCTGGGCCGGGCTGTCTGGGCTGGTCCTGGCTGGGCCGGGCTGTCTGGGCCAGGCTGGTCCTGGCTGGGCCGGGCTGGCTGGGTGTGGCTGGCTGGGCTGGCCGGGCCGGGCTGGCTGGGCCTGGCTAGGCCTGGCTGGGCTGGGCTGGCTGGGTGTGGCTGGCTGGGCTGGGCTGGCTGGCTGGCTGGCTGGAATAATGGCTGGTTGGCTGTCACAATGGCTGGCTCACTGTCACAATGGCTGGCTGGCTGGGACTGGCTGGCTGGGCTACGCAGGGCTGGGCCGGGCTGGGCTGGGCTGGCTGGGCCTGGCTGGCTGGAGCTGGCTGGGCTGGGGCGGCTGGCTGGGCCTGGCTGGGCTGGGCCTGGCTGGGCTGGGCCAGGTTGGCTGGTCTGGCTGGCTGGAACAATGGCTGGCTGGCAGTCACAAAGGCTGGCTGGCTGTCACAATGGCTGACTGGCTGTCTGGGCCTGGCTGGGCCGGGCAGGCTGGGCAGGGCTGTCTGGGCCGGGCTGTCTGGGCTGGTCCTGGCTGGGCCGGGCTGGCTGGGTGTGGCTGGCTGGGCTGGGCTGGCCGGGCCGGGCTGGCTGGGCCTGGCTAGGCCTGGCTGGGCTGGGCTGGCTGGGTGTGGCTGGCTGGGCTGGGCTGGCCGGGCCGGGCTGGCTGGTCCGGGCCGGCCGGGCCGGGCTGGCCGGGCCTGGCTGGCTGGCTGGCTGGGCCTGGCTGGCTGAGCCTGGCTGGCTGAGCCTGGCTGGCGGGGCCTGGCTGGGCTGGGCCTGGCTGGGCTGGGCTGGCTGGGCCGGACTGTCTGGGCTGGTCGGACCGGGCTGGCTGGTTCGGGCTGCCCGGGCCCGGCTGGCTGGGCCTGGCTGGCTGGCTGGCTGGCTGGAACAATGGCTGGCTGGCTGTCACAATGGCTGGATAGCTGTCACAATGGCTGGCTGGCTGGCTGGCTGGGCCTGGGTGGCTGAGCCTGGCTGGTGGGGCCTGGCTGGGCTGGGCCGGGCTGGCTGGGCTGGGCCTGGCTGGGCCGGGCTGGCTGGGCTGGGCTGGCTGGCTGGGCTGGGCTGGCTGGCTGGCTGGGCTGGGCTGGGCTGGCTGGCTGGCTGGAACAATGGCTGGCTGGCTGTAAAAAGGGCTTGCTGAGCCGGGCTGGCTGGGCTGGGCTGGCTGGGCCAGGCAGGCTGGAGGTGGCTGGGCTGGGCTGGGCTGGGCTGGGCTGGTTGGCTGGTTGGCTGGGCCTGGCTGGCTGGCTGGCCCTGGCTGGGCTGGGCCTGGCTGGGCCCGGCTGGCTGGCTGGGCTGGCTGGCTGGCTGGAACAATGGCTGGCTGGCTGTCACAATGGCTGCCTGGCTGGCTGGGCCCGGCTGGCTGGGCCTGGCTGGCGGGGCCTGGATGGGCTGGGCTGGCTGGGCCTGGCTGGGCTGGGGCTGGCTGGGACTGGCTGGCCGGGCCAGGCTGGGACTGGCTGGCTGGGACTGGCTGGCTTCTGAACTCGGAACTCATAATTCGGAACTCGTAATTCGGAACTCGGAACTCAGAACTCGGAATTTGGAACTCGAAATTCTGAACTCGGAATTTGGAATTCTGAACTCGGAATTCTGAACTCAGAATTCTGAACTTGGAATTCTGAACTCGGAACTCGGAATTCCAAACTTGGAATTCCGAACTCAGAATTTGGAATTCGGAATGTTGAACTCGGAATTCCGAACTTGGAATTCTGAACTTGGAAATCCAAACTTGGAATTTGGAATTTGGAACTCGGAATTTGGAACTCGGAATTCGGAATTCGGAACATGGAATTCGGAACTCGGAATTTGGGATGGGCCTGGCTGGGCCAGGGTGGCTGGGCCTGGCTGGCTGGGCTGGGCTGGCTGGCTGGCTGGCTGGGCTGGCTGGCTGGCTGGCTGGCTGGAACAATGGCTGGCTGGCTGTCACAATGGCTGGCTGTCACAATGGCTGGCTGGCTGGCTGGCTGGCTGGCTGGCTGGGCCTGGCTGGCTGGGCTGGGGTGGGGTGTGCTGGCTGGGCCTGGCTGGGCTGGCTGGCTGGCTGGCTGGCTGGCTGGCTGGCTGGCCGGGCTGGGCCTGGCTGGCTTGGCCTGGCTGGCTGGGCCTGGCTGGCTGGGCCTGGCTGGGCCGGGCTGGCTGGGCCTGGCTGGCTGGGCTGGCTGGCGGCTGGCTGGGAAAATAGCTGGCTGGCTGTCACAATGGCTGGCTGGCTGTCACAATGGCTGGCTGGCTGGGCTGGCTGGCGGCTGGCTGGAAAAATTGCTGGCTGGCTGTCACAATGGCTGGCTGGCTGTCACAATGGCTGGCTGGCTGGCTGGCCGGCCGGCCGGCTGGCTGGGCCTGGCTGGCTGGGCTGGCTGGGAAAATAACTGGCTGGCTGTCACAATGGCTGCCTGGCTGTCACAATGGCTGGCTGGCTGGGCTGGCTGGCTGGGCTGGCTGGCGGCTGACTGGAAAAATTGCTGGCTGGCTGTCACAATGGCTGGCTGTCTGTCACAATGGCTGGCTGGCTGGCTGGCTGGGCCTGGCAGGCTGGGCCTGGCTGGGCTGGGGCTGGCTGGGCTGGGGCTGGCTGGGCCTGGCTGGGCTTGGCTGGCTGGGCCTGGCTGGGCTGGGCTGGGCTGGCTGGGCCTGGCTGGGCTGGGCTGGGCTGGGCTGGCTGGGCCGGGCTGGGCTGGCTGGGCCGGGCTGGGGCTGGCTGGGCTGGGGCTGGCTGGGCCTGGCTGGGCTGGGCTGGCTGGGCCTGGCTGGGCCGGGCCCGGCTGGCTGGGCCTGGCTGGCTGGGCCGGGCTGGCTGGGCTGTGCTTGCTGGCTGTGCTGGCTGGCTGGCTTGAACAAGGGCTGGCTGGTTGTCACAATGGCTGGCTGTAAGTCACAATGGCTGGCTGGCTGGCTGGCTGGCAGGCCCGGGCTTGCTGGCTGGTCTAGTTGGCTTGCTGGCTGGCTGGAACAATGGCTGGCTGGCTGTCACAATGGCTGGCTGGCTGTCACAATGGCTGGCTGGCTGGTTGGCTGGGCCTGGCTGGCTGGGCCGGGCTGGCTGGGCCGGGCTTGATGGCTGGGCTGGCTGGCTGTCTGGCTGTCACAATGGCTGGCTGGCTGTCACAATGGCTTGCTGGCTGTCACAATGGCTGGCTGGCTGGTTGGCTGGTTGGCTGGGCCTGACTGGCTGGCTGGCCCTGGCTGGGCTGGGCCTGGCTGGGCCCGGCTGGCTGGCTGGGCTGGCTGGCTGGCTGGAACAATGGCTGGCTGGCTGTCACAATGGCTTGCTGGCTGGCTGGGCCCGGCTGTCTGGGCCTGGCTGGCGGGGCCTGGATGGGCTGGGCTGGCTGGGCCTGGCTGGGCTGGGGCTGGCTGGGACTGGCTGGCCAGGCCTGGCTGGGCTGGGCTGGCTGGGCCAGACTGGCTGGGCCGGTCTGGCCAGTCTGGGCTGGCTGGGCTGGGCTGGCCGGGCCAGGCTGGGACTGGCTGGCTGGGACAGGCTGGCTTCTGAACTCGGAACTCATAATTCGGAACTCGTAATTCGGAACTCGGAACTCGGAATTTGGAACTTGGAATTCTGAACTTGGAATTCTGAACTCGGAACTCGGAATTCCAAACTTGGAATTCCGAACTCAGAATTTGGAATTCGGAATGTTGAACTCGGAATTCCAAACTTGGAATTCTGAACTTGGAAATCCAAACTTGGAATTTGGAATTTGGAACTCGGAATTTGGAACTCGGAATTCGGAATTTGGAACTTGGAATTCGGAACTCGGAATTTGGGCTGGGCCTGGCTGGACCAGGGTGGCTGGGCCTGGCTGGCTGGGCTGGGCTGGCTGGCTGGCTGGGCTGGCTGGCTGGCTGGCTGGAACAATGGCTGGCTGTCACAATGGCTGGCTGGCTGGCTGGCTGGGCCTGGCTGGCTGGGCTGGCTGGCTGGCTGGCTGGGCTGGGCTGGGCTGGGGTGGGCTGGCTGGCTGGCTGGCTGGCTGGCTGGCCAGCTGGGCTGGGCCTGGCTGGCTTGGCCTGGCTGGCTGGGCCTGGCTGGCTGGGCCTGGCTGGGCAGGGCTGGCTGGGACTGGCTGGCTGGGCTGGCTGGCGGCTGGCTGGGAAAATAGCTGGCTGGCTGTCACAATGGCTGGCTGGCTGTCACAATGGCTGGCTGGCTGGGCTGGCTGGCGGCTGGCTGGAAAAATTGCTGGCTGGCTGTCACAATGGCTGGCTGGCTGTCACAATGGCTGGCTGGCTGGCTGGCCGGCTGGCCGGCTGGCTGGGCCTGGCTGGTTGGGCTGGCTGTCGGCTGGCTGGGAAAATAACTGGCTGGCTGTCACAATGGCTGGCTGGCTGTCACAATGGCTGGCTGGCTGGGCTGGCTGGCGGCTGACTGGAAAAATTGCTGGCTGGCTGTCACAATGGCTGGCTGGCTGTCACAATGGCTGGCTGGCTGGCTGGCTGGGCCTGGCAGGCTGGGCCTGGCTGGGCTGTTGCTGGCTGGGCTGGGGCTGGCTGGGCCTGGCTGGCCGGGCCTGGCTAGGCCGGGCCTGGCTGGGCTGGGCTGGCTGGGCCTGGCTGGGCCGGGCTGGCTGGGCCGGGCTGGGCCTGGCTGGGCCTGGCTGGCCGGGCCTGACTGGCTGGGCCTGGCTTGCTGGGCCGGGCTGGCTGGGCTGTGCTTGCTGGCTGTGCTGGCTGGCTGGCTTGAACAAGGGCTGGCTGGCTGTCACAATGGCTGGCTGTAAGTCACAATTGCTGGCTGGCTGGCTGGCTGGCTGGCAGGGCCGGGCTGGCTGGGCCGGGCTTGCTGGCTGGGCTAGCTGGCTGGCTTGCTGGCTGGAACAATGGCTGGCTGGCTGTCACAATGGCTGGCTGGCTGTCACAATGGCTGGCTGGCTGGTTGGCTGGGCCTGGCTGG